>NW_019384433.1:451168-456665 GCF_000671375.1 Centruroides sculpturatus | reverse complement strand
TCCCGCTGTTCATTCCCGCGTGCTCTTCTGACCCCTTTGTTTACAAAATGGCGGCTTTCCGAGCCCTTACCAAACAGGCTTTCACGCACCACACACATGTGCGCGACGCATGGGCGGAGATCCGACGCATAGAAAAAATTGCCGTGGATCATGGTTATAACAAAGCCTTGGTCCGCGGTTTAGCACGCGCATACGCTCGCCGCCCCCCTAGCCGCAGGGACAGCCCCCTACCATCGCCGGACGACAACCGACAACCGGATGGGAACGCGAGACGCGCGGTCGTCCGCTTCAACCGGCATTTAGACCCCCTATATAGGGAGATCGCTAGCAACAGCCGCACCAAAATCGCGTACTTAAGAACCGGCACGCTTTACGACTTGCTGCGCAACGCGAAGGACGCAATCGATCTCACCAGGGCCCCAGGTGTTTACTCCATTCCCATACGGGACGACAGGTTCAATAGAGACTTAGTTTACATCGGCTCCACCATCCGATCAACACAGAAACGAATACGCGAACACCAAGCTGATATTAAGCATAAAAGACACACCACTGCCTTATCCACCTATGTCACCGACCCTGAAATAAGGGCGGACTTCCGGAACACCAAAGTTATCAGACACGTGATCCGCGCGGATCACATCCGTCACCTGGAGGCCTGGGAGATTCACAAAGCTAGCAGGGGGGGCAACTGCATCAACTACAAGGACGGGGAAACACTTGCACAGGCGTGGAAGTATTTATTCGAGGAGTTCGAGCAATGACGGTCGAAGGGGTGAAACCCGACACGCACGTTTATTTATTTACATCGTTGGCAACATCGTTACAATGGTCGGGTCGACAGTCACCACCTGAAGCAGACCTCGGTGGAGGTCGAAAGTACTTGTGGAACTTAATAGTGAAAATAACCCTCGTAAAAAAGGATATAATTTTTATTGTTTTCGCTTATATTATTATTTAGGTATATGTTTTTGACCATATTAGTTAGTTCCTTTTTAATATCTTCGTATGGGTTATTGTTTAATTTAATATAATTTATGTTATTAATCTGTTCAATAGTTTTCTGTTTTAAATAATTATCATCAATAATTATCAGTTGGTCAGTTTTGTCAGCTTTAATTATTGAAAGATTATTTGTTTTAAGGAAATTTATTGTATTTTTTAAAAAGACTTTATATTTGTTGATTCTGTGTTTATTGTTTTTTTCCATGTTTTAAATTTAGGATGATTATCGTAATTAAATTTTTTTTTTTTTTCTTTTTTAATTGTTAAATCTTTTATGCTTTTGTCAATATTGGCTATCATGTTTGTTGTTATATCATTGATGGGTAAGTTATATTCTATTCCTAATTCTAGGAAATGTCTTACATATTTAGGTATTAGTACTTTAGAGTTATTTATGATTAACTTATTTACCCAAGCGTTTTTTTTTCCTTGGGTGTTGGGTATGAGAATAACTTGTGTAGTTTCATATTTTTTTTATATTTATAATTATTTGCTATTCCTTTATATGAGTTATCGTTATTTACAACTAACAAATTTAACGAAAATATTCAATTCGATATTGAAAAAGAAAACAATAATAAAATAAATTACCTTGACATAACAATCATGAATACACTTAATAATTTTTCTTTCATAACATACAAAAAACCATGTAATGTTAATAAAACTATCAACTACTATTCATATGTTCCAGAATATATAAAAAAGAACATTTATATCATGGAGTTAAACATATATACAAGAATATCAGCGAATAAATGGCAAAAAATTAAAATAAAGGAGTTAGAAACTAAATTTTTACTTAATGACTATCCTAAATCAAAATTAAACACATGGCAAAAACTTTACTGGGAAAATAGATTTAATATGAAATATAAATTAAACAAAAAATACAAAACCTTCCCGTATATAAAAAACATTTTTGAGGGCTGTAATAAGATCCTAAAAAAAGACAATATCAGTTTGGCACCATCTTTGACCAACAAAATATCTCATAGTATCCATTATGACATTAATAAACAACATAACAACAAACTAAACATTCTTAAAACTGTAGGAACTGTTTACAAACTTGAATGCAACTGTCAAAATCTGAAAACTTACATTGGCGAAACAGGCCGGTCACTAGAAACAAGAATTAAAGAACATGAAGCTGCCATCTGCCTAAAACATAACACTTCCCCCTAGTACTAACACACAAGTGACAATAATTGCCAAATTAATAAAAACAATATAAAAGATAAACTACTTCCAACAACCTAACACTGCGTTGAATAATAACAATCCACGAAAACCTTTTTTTACGAGTCACGGCCAGTCACCACCTGAAGCAGACCTCGGTGGAGGTCGAAAGTACTTGTGGAATTTACTACGGACATAACACTCGTAAAAAAAGGTTTTCGTGGATTGTTACAATAAAGTGTTACATTTAGAAAAAGACCCATATAAAAGGAAATTTAAAGAACACACAGAAATCAAAAAACACCCTAAAGATAACTTAATATTTCAGAAGGCATGTCAATAGACCCCCAATGGTATAAACTAATAGAGAGTGCCTCCACGCGTCAAAGATTGTTTAAAAGCACGCCCCTTTGTACGGAATGTTAGGAATGGTTTAAATAACATTACTTGTTGGTATACTGTTACTCTGTGAACACCAGATAACACCAGTTGTCAATTTTTACTCTGTTTCGTTTTTTATCGGGAATAATACATTTTAACTAAAAATGCAAGTGTTTATAGATATTTTGAAATTAATAATCTATGTTATATATTTTCATGTAAATGATGTGTTAAACAGCCATGCCCTTTACTTTCTTCATATTATAGAAAATAGTCATACAACTATGTAATAAAAATATTGTCACACAAGTCTATGCTGTACCATTATATAACATGTAAGTTTTTTTATGTTATTGTCACCCTGCGTTTTTGTTACGTCCTACTTAACAATGTTGTGAAACTCATCTTGTTTTTTGTAATTTTAACAGCACTGAAGAGGGGTTGGGAATACAGGCCAACCCGAAACGCATCTGAATTAAAAAAGTGTTTTAAATAAACCGTAATGTTTTCTAACTAATTGCTGTTTGATCATCTACCAAAATTATTGTTTGGATTGCAAAGATGCTACACACAGAATTTGAAGATACAGCAATCACGTCTTCTACATTAAATAGTTAAAATTTTGTTAATGCCATTTGTTATCATATTTTATTTAAAAAACTTTTTTATACTTTTAACTAGACTATTATAAAATGGCAAAAAGCTTAATTTTGATGATAGAAATGGGCTTTATAAAAAATTGTAAATGCTAATAACAAGTAAAACTGTGATTAAGTCTGACCCTCCTGGAGATACACGACCCCCATTATCTCCCCACCCCCCTCAACCTTTAACCACCAAAATTTAATAGCATCAATCCCCTAATACAGCAGTTCCCAGCCTTTTTTCATTAGCATACTCCCGCAGCATTTCCAACTTCCCAACAAGCAACGCATGCGCAAATCTCACACTGCCTGTTGGAATTACTAAAGGATGACTTGTATTAGTGATCTTTCAATAAGCAAATCAAATGTTCAAATAAAAGTATTTGCTACACACAATCTAGTGGAATCTTGTAACATCTATTTCTACACCATCAACAAATAGAAGTGGTGATAATGTTGAAGAAATCAAAATTAACTTGACCTAGTATTTGGACAGCTGCCATGTCAGCCAAGAATAAAAAAGACTTTTCTATGTATTATTTGCCATTTAAAATATTAGTACAGAAAAATCAGTATATTCAATTTGTGCAGATGTAAAAAATTCAGGAGCATTTAAAATAAAAGAGTCAGTATTTTAAGAGATGATTTCAAGATATTTATTATTTGATATAATGAGCTACTTTATCATCATCTCTCATTTGCAAACAAAATATTCAACACAAGTGCTAACCAATATTTAAAGAACAACATTCTAACACAAATGAAATTTCCATGCACTCCAGTTAAATGGCTCATAGATTTCTGCCTCCATTTTATTTGTTTCATTCACACTGTATATTCATTCATTAAAGGTAGTGCCATTCATATGCAATTGTGAACTTTAGTAAACTAAATTAAACTCTTCTATTAATAATTAGGATTATTTTACTCTATATTACTTTTCTGCTTGTTACCTTCTTGTTTTATTTTCTTACTATTAATTAAAGAAGTCTTAATAATTTACATATCTGCTTCTCATGTTGTATTTGCTTTCTCATTTTTTCGTTAATTCCTTTTACCTCAATGAATAATCTAATCAATTAAATTTTTATTTCATTTCATTTACAATTATTGCCTGATAGTTAAATAGGTGTATGTAGCTCTAATGCTATGGGGACGTCCATAAATTATGTCCGCATTTTTCTTGAAATTTTTACTTCCCCTCCCCTCTCCGGATGTCTAACAAAACTCAGCCCCCTTTAAAGCCTTCATCACTTTATGAATGATAGATAGCATAAGTAAAAACGAAACATACATGAAATTTTAAAATATAATAAAATGCATAAAATGTAATGAAATAAACGGACATCCATGACACTCGACCCTCCCGGTTAGATCATGTTGCAGCATAAACAATGTGCCAAAATATACTAAATATACGTTATTTATAATATATGCACATACTGTAATAATCTTTATTAATATTTTGTTTAAATCAACCGATAATACATACCGCTTGTCAGTGCCAGCCCGAGGCAAGTTTTAGGATAGAGCGAGATCCCTTCTTCTTCTTCTCAATTTATATGGAGAGTATAGCGGAGCGAGATCCTACTGGGTGCGTTTACTTTTAGCTCCGATCTCGCCCCTAGCGTGCTCAGTCTGTATACTTTTTGTAGAAGACGTGGTTGCTGTATACTTTTTGTTATTCAAGTAACAAACACCTTATTTTTTGCCAAGGGAGTTTTATTAAAAAACTAACGTTTTCGATCTACTCCATAGATCATCCTCCCAATACTTTTTGTTAGCTACCAATGAGCACGGCGTTTACTTTTCGCACCCGTGACGTCATTGCTAGCATTCCTGGCGTGCTCGAAAAATTTACAACACGTGCGACTAAATATCCAGACGGCACAACGCGCTGATTGGTCAGCTGAATGACGTCAACCTACTAAAATCGGAAATGTTGATCGATCTAAGACCTTGGATCGATCAGCCTAAACTTTGTATTGTTGTTGCCGTGAGAGCGGGCAGACATTATATAATAGTTACAGACATTTTATCTAAAACTTGATAAAAGGCACTTATTTATAATTTCACTAGCTCTTGTGTGTATTGACATTAATTGAAAATTTTGCAATAATTTTAACATTAAACTAAGTTACGTGATATCAAAGATTTTAATGCTGAGACATTTTTAAACATCAAGAAGTAACTTTTATCTGTTTTGTATTTTTTTAAGCTTTTTTGTACATTTACTATAATAATAAAATAATCAAAAACAACAAATGTAAATTGCAAATTAAGTT
>NW_019384433.1:411968-450709 GCF_000671375.1 Centruroides sculpturatus | reverse complement strand
CCGCGATTTCTGATATTATTTTTCTGCGAAAACTTCGTTGACCTTTGGAGACATCATTAATATAAATAATTTTTATGGCCGTTAAATAAGAAATGTTTCTTTCACAAGAAATGTATAAAATTACAGTACTAAACAGACGATAGGTCGCCTAACTCGCCGTAGCGTGACGCTAGACGGCGAAAAATATATATTTAATTATAATAAAGTTACAATAAATTAAGTTAATATATAATTATATATACAGTACCTAATTTATATATAATTAATATATAATTATATGTACAGTACCTAATTTATATATAATTTATATAATACTGTCCAGACGATAGAAATCTCTCCGTAGCGTGGCGCTACGGACGGCGGGTAAGTAGTTCGGCTGCCCGATGACGTTTTACGTATTATAGGAGTTATTTTTACCGTTGTTTACGGATAATGCCACAATTTTTATAGGAATCATAACTATAGGAAACGCTTTTATAGGGGGATCTACTGTATTTATGTTCTGGAAATCTGTCATTAGATATTTTTTTTGTTTGTTTTAACAGAAGTGCCTTATAACCTCTACTGCATCTGCATCTGCATCTGCATGAGGCTAAAATATTTTTTAGCAGTTGATATGAGATCATTCTGGCTTCTGAATTTTAATACCTCTGGATAATTTTAAAGTAAGTAACCTCCTAGTTTTATTTAATATAATTAAAAAGAAAGCATTTTATGCTCCTTAACCATGCCTCTTTTTGTAGTAAAAGTTAAGTAGATCTTTAAAACTTTGTTTGGATTAAATTGTAATCTGATACTTTGCTACATTTATTTTTAGTAATAATCATTAAAAATCCTTATAAAAAAATTTCATTGAGTTAATCTTTTATCTTTACTTGTAGACTTAATATCACATGAATAAAAAAAAAATTAATATAAATTTCTAATTATTGATATTAAAAGTACTGTGAGATCTGAGGGATCAATTTTAATTAATATAAAATATTGGTCAAGAAAATTTATTAAAGAAAGGATGTAACATCCGTCATTTTTGGAAAGAAGGGAAGTTGAACTTCCTTTTTAGATGGCCGACTTGAAGCATGAATCAGATCAGCTTTTGCATATAATGCAGGCCGCTGGAGAAGCTGTCTATAAATAGGGGCTTTTTCCCACCAATCAGGGTAGTCCTTTGAATGAAGATTACCATACACTCGGGGTAGTCCTCCGAACAAAGATTACCATACACTCAAGGTAGTCCATCGAAAGAAGGTTACCATACAGACTTTATGTAGTCCATCGAAAGAAGGTTATTATACAGACTCTATGTAGTCTAACGAACTAGATTACCGTACTTATAGAGGATGGACATATTGTTATAGTGTGCACATAATTGGTACAATTCCCAAACTTCTCCTATATTCCAAATGGAAAGTCAACCGAAGACAAGAATAAGCTTCATTTTGTGAAGGTAGTATAATCTGTAGATTGATGTAAACTCTCTCTCACTCGTATAGATTAAGATTAAGTAGATAGTTGATTTCTCTCTGTGAGATTGGTCTAGATTATTTGTAATCCCAATAATTGTATTTATATTATATCATTTGATTTAATTAAATTTTATTGTTATTGTTTTAATATGGTCTCATCTCTGTCTCAATTCAAAGCCAATGTCCACTCCACTTACTCATGACCTTCCCACTTGATATTCATATAAAAAGGGTTACTTGCATGCCTAACACTCTATCTAGGCTGGTGTCAGAAAAAAGCAACATACAGGGGATCTTTGCAGACCCTTGTTTCTCATTCAAGTCTTAGGAAGCCATCCTTTAACTCTGTGGGTTAGTCTCCTAGACTAAAAGCCGATTAAGCGGTACATGAGTTTTACTAACTCGGTATCCCTGGATGGCCCCTCACAGTACCATTAGATTCTTCTAAAATATTTCTCAATGTATGACTTACAGATCATTACTCATATGTAGGAATTACTGTTGCAAATGAAGTTAGAGGAAGACAATGAGTTCAAATAGAAAGAGAAGATCAACAGCAAGTTTTATTCAGAGCAGTTTACAGTCATAAGAACAATCTTGTTTATCATTTAACAACAATAGCAAAATTGAAGAGAAAGTAAGTATATATGCTTCACTCAAATTTATATAAATTTAAATATTTTTCTATGATTTAATTATTTTTATGTTTCTATAAGAGCATATTTCAAAGGTTATAATAGCAAACAGGCAATACAACATTACACACATTACAGGCAATCAACAGCATACAATTTTTTTACAGAACACATGATTAGAAGACCTTCAAAGTTTTCAAAATTTTAAATTTTATTCATGTTTATTTATATGTACATACATACATACATACATACATACATACATACATACATACATACATACATACAAGGGCTGTTCGGAAAGTTCGCGGCCTCAAATAGAACAACAAACAAAATAATGTTAAAACTCTTTTTATTTTTCAATGTAATCTCCTCTGTTAGCAATGCACTTATTCCAGCGATGTTCTAGCTTTTTTATGCCATCACAATAGGTCGATTTGTCAAGGTGTGCAAAATACTCGTTCACTTCAGAGATGACTTCGTCATTTGAGTGGAATCTCTTTCCAACCAAGAATTATTTTAAATTTGGAAAAAGGTGGAAGTCACTGGGGGCCAAATCAGGTGAGTACGGTGGATGTGGAACTAATTGGAAGCTAAGTTCGTTTATCTTTTGTTCAGTGATTCTGGCATTATCGTGGTGAAACAGAACCTTCTTCTTCAAGTGTGGCCTCTTTTCTTCGATTTCTTTCTTCAGTTTTTCCAAAAGTATACAGTAATAGACAGCATTGATGGTCTTTCCTCTTTCTAGGTAGTCAATAAAGATGATGCCTTTAGCATCCCAAAAAAACGAGGCCATCACTTTCCCCACTGATGGAACTGTTTTTTTTTTTGTCTTCTTTGGTGGTGGCAAACTGTGGTGTTTCCATTGCTTCGACTGTTCTTTTGTTTCAAAAGTGTAGTAATGGATCCACGTTTCGTCAGTAGTCACAAACCGACGCAAGAAATCCCGTGGGTTTTTCTTGTAGAAGTCCAAACACTCCTTTGACATCAAAATGCAAACACGTCTTTGCTCCGTGGTCAGCAGATGCGGCACCCAACTTGCTGAGACCTTTGTCATACCCAAATTTTCAGTTAGGATGTGGTGCACTCAGTCAACAGAGATGCCTGTTGTCTCAGCTATCTCACGCGTTTTCAAACAGCGATCTGCTAACACCAAATCATGAACTTTGTTGATGTTTTCTTCAGTGACAGCAGTTGACAGCCGTCCGCTGCGAGGGTCATCTTCCACACTTTCTCTGCCAGATTTAAAAAGGGCTGTCCATTTTTTCACAGTAGTGTATGAAGGAGCAGACTCTCTTAAAACTTCATCCATGTCAGCTTTGATTTGAGATGGGGTCAACCCTTGTTTTGTCAGGTATTTTATGACCGCACGAGTCTCCATCTTCTCGATTTTTGACAAAGCATGTGCACACTGACTATCTGCTAAGCTGTCATTGCAAAACTTTTTGACAAATCAAGCGGAAATTGATATCATATCTTTAGCAAAGATGGCTGAATTATTTCTGCCAAAAATTAAATTGATTGCAGCGCCGCATATAGGCAAGGTCGTAAACTTTCCGAACAGCCCTCGTAAATAATAGGCTAAAAGTTATCCCAAGTGTGAATGAAAAAATATAAACATTGTTTATTTTAAAAATGAGAGAAATCATAATTTAAAATGTAAAGTTTTTTGATTAGTAAATTGGAGTCTTTTTAATTAATGGTAGTGTGTTATAATTTACTAAATCTTCATTCAGTTTTAATATACAGGGTCTTTATAATTAAAGTTCCACTTTGAAACAGCCATAAAAGAAAACTACTGGATAAAATGTTATGAAACTTGGTAACAGTTTACAGGAAGTCATGGGATTTTATTTTCCACAAAAAAAAAATAGTTCAAAAACTCACCACCAGCTGGAAATGGCACTGTACACAATATTGTTAAATGAAATAAGACATTAAGACGTCAGTTGTTTTTAATTGTTTCTAAAACATGTTACAAAGCATGTTCAATGTGGCATCCACCATTTTCTCAAAGCAAGTTAAATTGCATTCTGAACAGTATCTCTTAGCAAATCTAGGAGGAATGTTATAGACATGTTGGTGTATCACATTTTTCAATTTCTCCAAATTTTTCATTTTCAACAGATGTCTTCATGTTTTATTTTTTGTATAACAATATTGCATACAGCACCATTTCCTGCTGATGGTGAGTTTTTGAACTATTTTTTTGGGGGGAAATAAAATTCCATGACTTTCTGTAAACTGTTACCAAGTTTCATAACATTTTGTCCAGTAGTTTCCTTTTATGGCCATTTCAAAGTGGAACTTTAATTATAAAGACCCTGTACAATTTTTAAAAAATACGTTAGAAAACAATTTCTGAATTTTTCAAAATATAATATATAAATGTATGTGACTATTTTGTTTCATCAATCATTTACTTCAATAAAAACACCATTCATTCTTTATTCAATTATAAATATATGAACAATGAACATTTTACTTGAATAATAGTATGGTCCATTTCAGATTAAGAAATACAATGGGTGATCAGTTAACGAACATAATCTGTTCCAAGACTTTGTTTGCTATTCAAATTGTTCGTTAACCGATTATCAATTTACCATAGATTTTTATGGAAATTTGATTAATTCATTCTGGAACACCAAAAAATAAATAAATAAATTATATATACTTTCTTACTATGTTTGTTTACATGTAATAAGAAACTAAAAACAATCTCCATTTTTTCATAGATTGCACATCTTTGTTTCTCTGATGTGATTTTCATTACTCCTTTAGCTCCTTGAGTCTTCTTGATTATATCTTTCTTAGCTAAGATTGTGCCTACTGTAGACCTGTTCAAGCTGTACTATGTAGCCCCATCAGACATCTTCTGCCCACTCTCTACCTTGGCTATTATCTCTTGCTTGGTTTTTAAGGTGAGCACAGTTCTTGATACTCCACTCTTTTTAGGCTTCATAATATTATCAATGTTTTTTTGAAATAAAAAGTTCAGAAAAGCACTCACAAAAATTCAATGAACAGAAATCAACTAGCACACAAAAGAATTATGTAAATGTGAGGCCTGAATGAAATTCAAAATTTTAGTGTTAAACTGTTAACGATTATCTGACAGGACAGTTACTCTCTCACCTTTTAGAAAATAAAAACCAATGCAAAATGTAATGAGTGCCCAATAGTCTTGCAAAGACTATAAAAAATTATTTGTCAGAAAGGTAAACAAAAAGCTGGAATTACAGTGGAGAGTTTCAAAGTTTGGAGGAATAATATCCGATTGATATCGGGTTAAGCGTCTCCTGCGCTCTGAAAGGTTTCGAATTGTTACCTGGGGACAAGGTAAAACCAATCGGTATTCATTATTTTATCTCTCTTCTTTTTATGTTCGGTGAAGTGTTCATTGTCCAAACATAAAAAAAAAATCTTTTGCGAAAGTGTTCGTTATTCGATTTCTTTGCTGTCCGAACTGTTCGTTAACTGATCACCCACTGTATTATATAACATGAAATATATGCTTAACACATTGACTTCAATCAAATTTTATGTAAAATGGTTAAAAAATGATTCTTTATTTTTGATTTGTTTAGGATATGTAAAATTATAATGGTTTTTATTTAGGTGCATTTTTGTACAATATTAGTAATTTTATAAAAATCAATTCACCATAAACCTTTGACCAGTAAAATATTTATTTGAAAAACAAACGTTTTCGACCGTATTCTTTGGCCTTCTTCAGGTTAAACGTTTAGAGATTCGAAAAGTCGTTGTGCTTACAGATTTAAAAGTTTTGGAACATATTCAACTCATTATGAGCATGCGTATCAAGCATTACATAAACAAAATATATTTAAACAATCTTATCTAAACAATCTTATTTTACACACACATGAAATGCTTTAACTAGAGTTGTGGGGGTATTCAACGACAAACCTCCAAGCTGTAGAAATATTACTCACATCTTTATAGTTGATGCAGTTATTTCGTAACCCCGCTTTATATATTTCCAAGGTTTCTAGCATTCTTGTGTGTTCCCTTCTGTGTGAAAGTTTAATGATTCACGCGTTATGTAAGTTGGCACTTATGCCTGGGGTCGAAGCATGAGTGAAGCTATGCTATTTGAAGCTATGCCGGCTAAGTTATATAAGAAGGCAGTTCTAGCCCTTGTTAGGGCTAGGGCTAAGCTGAGATTCCTTACAATGTGCAAGAATAGAGGGGTGTTCCCTATGTCCATTCAACGAATACGTCTACCTGTTGGATGTGAATCATTGTTACCCAAGCTTCTCACCATCATTGCCAACAAATGCATGGATGATTGATTACTTTCAAATTATTATTCTCTAACTTTAGTTTGTGTATTCAAATCCAATACCGTTGAACCAGATATTATTTGTTAAAACTGACTTCTCATTTTATACAAGAATGCAACAGTTTTCTTTTTCATTATATGCCTATGTATATTAATAAAAAAATTTTAAATATGTGTTTTTACTTACTCAGCTGGTTATATATACTAGAGGGAAAGTATGATGATCAGTCAAAAATGATCCCCCATGATTTTTACATTTTTGGACTTAAGATTTTGAAATGTCAAGAAACAAAAAAATTCAGAGGTTTTTTTTCTGTATGTATGGATGTTAATGTGTGTGTGGGGGGCACAATTTTGTTCACCCTCTTTGAAACTTAATAATTCCTGTGCTTTTTGTCAAAAATTTCTGAAATTTTGCAGGGTGGTTTGTTTATTAGAGAGATTGATGCTATTAAAGTTTGATGATTAGAAGTCAAGGGATGGGGTGATAAAGGGGGTCATGTGTATCTCCAGTAGGGTTGGACTTAATGACAATTTTACTTATTATTAGCATTTACAATTTTTTATAAAATGCATCCCTACCCTCAAAATTAAGCTTTTTGCCATTTTATAATAGTTAAAAATATAGAAAGTTTTCAATAATAAAATATGATAAAAAAATGGCACCCCAAATGTTTATGGGAAAAGTTAAGCAACTTGTTGCTGGATTTTTTAAAATTTCCTTATTTCTTCATGGAAATCTTTACCATTGACATTGGTTTAGTTAGTATACTGTGCATGCATCTCCCAGATTATTTTTTTTATTAAAGAAAAACAAATTTTTGAAAATAAATTAATAAAAACAAAGGAAATCATTATCAATTAGAGTAAAGGTTTCAAAAAGTCTCATAAAAAGATCTGTTTGATAGTTCAGTAGATTACAATGGGTCAGACAGATAGTAAATAAAATAATATATATGATGCAACATAAACTTTTTGCAATCTAACTCTTATGTATTTTTAAGTCAACAAACACTATTTTGGATATTAATTTTGCAATTGACAACATGTTAAGTCTTGTAAAACTTTCAAAAATATCTTAATATAAAATAAGCAATTATTTATTATGACATTGTCACAATACCAGGCTGCAATTTTTAATCATATTTTTAATTATAACTCGTCAGAGACTGCATTTCTTAACTAAATACACTCAAACAAACCTTTACATATGCAGCCGTAATTTAATAGATAAATTCAAACGTTTTTGACCATATTCAATGGTCTTTATCAAGAAAAAACTGAAAAATCGAACTTCGAACCAAAATTTGCGTTAAGATACAGGCGTTATTTTTGGAACGTTTTTAAAAAGATATTCTATCGTATAAGCGCCATCTCTACATATTGGCTATAATTAGTTAAAATAATACCAGTAAATACATTAAACTACAATAAAGTGTTAAAATAATGCCCGTAAATACATTAAAATACAATAGAGTGCATATAGAAACAAGAGTTAAGAGAGTTGCCGCTATGCTAACTTTCTTGACTCTTATAGTATGCATGTTCGCCATGCTGCCGATACTTTGCTTGCATCCCGGAAGTTGATAGCTAAACCTTTTTGGCTTGTTTTGCAGATATGCCAGGCTTCAGCGTATCTGAGGTGCTTTTTGTCGCGTACTATTTGTATCAATTTAGCACGGTCCCACTCCGCTTTGACCTCTTGTGGGTCGACTAAGACGTACGTCGCCAGCGCTGTGCACGGCTGTTCTTTTCTTATATTTCTCTGATGCTCTAACAGCCTTTGTTTGATGGATCTTCCGGTAGCTCCGATGTAGAACATCATATTCTGCCTCCGTGTGTCTGTAACCGGGATTCTGTAGACTCCTGGAATAGTGTTCTTGTCCACAGCATCTTTGTCTGCCCTTAGCAACTGATAAATAGTGGGACTCCTTTTGTATATTATTCTTTTCTTTGTAGCAGCTCCTATTCGCCTATATACGTTGCTTAGCGAGGCCTTGTACTCCATCGTTGTGAACTCTTCTGTATTTTGTAGACTTCTCATCTTGCTACGTGTCTTACATAGGCTTTTTATAGCTTTAGTATTAATCCCGTGTCTCTTAGCTAATTTATTGATATAACAGAGCTCTTCGTTTCTGTCCTGGGTACTGCTGCAGTGCGAATAAGCTCGCGCGATGAGCGCCCGGAATGCAGCTAGCTTATACTTAGGCGGGTCGTGTGAATTCCATGGGATAAATATCGGGTTGTACGTAGGCTTTCTATAGACTTTAGTGAGAAAATTCCCTTTGCTGTCAATTTGTATATATAAATCCAGAAAGTGTATGCATGTATTACTTTCTTGCTCTAGTTCAATTTCGAGGCCGAACTTGTTGTCGTTAACGCTCTTTATGAAATGCTGTAAGTTGGGTTTGACACTCCATAAAATAACCACGTCATCGACATACCTTGCATATAGTAGGATTTGCTTTTCGTAACTGGGCACAATGGTATTCTCTAGCGTTCTTAACACCATCTCACATAATGTACCCGCCATTGGGCTTCCCATGGCGACGCCCTTCTGTTGCGTGTACGTGACGCCTTTAAAGTTAAAAATAGAAGAAAAAGTTGCTAGATGCGTTAACTCTAAAATATGCTTTCTCTTCTTTTCTGGATGCTTGATCTTGCTTAAAAGGAAATCCCGTAAATGGCAAAAACATGGTTCTAACAGGATGGAAGGGTACAACGCCTTGAAATCCAATACGGTCATATACTTAACTTCTTGGGACTTTATATTTGCCATTTTTCGTATAAGCTCTAACGGTTGTTTTACGCTATATCGATGTGGGGGTGAGTACTTGTGAATGAACTCATTGAGCAATCTTTCCAATAAAATTGTGGGGGCGCATCCTTTATCAACGACAGGCCTTAAGCTTTTATCCTTTTTATGGATTTTGGCGAATCCAAATAGCCTAGGTGCTGACGGTGCGTGAACTATTATCTTCGTCAAACCAAGCTCTTTAGCCAATGGTGTGTTTGCAAATCTTTTAACTCTTGCCTGCTGTCTTTCTAGAGCGCGTGCATGCGCTTTAATACAATTAGTATCACTGATGTACTTTAACAGAAAATCGTCGTAAGTGCTTCTTTTCATGACAACTAAGTCCTTGGATTTGTCGGCCCTTGTGAGCACCAGACTGTTACCTTTCAGCCATTCCCGACTCTTCTTGATGCTTGCCCAGATTGTGTCGCAATCCCTTTTACTATAATCTTGTTTGATTTTAAGCGCCACTTCCCATCTAAACATTTCTTTTTTGATCTTACTAAGTCCCTCTATAGCATGCTCGACTTCTGGCATAATCTTTCCAGGAGCAAGTTTAGGTGGTGGTGCATACTTAGGTCCATACTTACATGCTTCTTTCAAGCATGTTGGAAGTGTGATGTCATCCCAGCATATAATTGTAGGGTTGAGCTGCGTTTTACGACATTCTTGGTGCATTTTGATCCAGTCCATTTTTTTCTTATATCTCTTCCGTAATCTAACCGACACTTGATTAGCTAAGCCTACAACTCGGAGGTTAGCTTCCTTTAAAACTTGTGGTCCCAGCTCGTACATCTCGTTTTCTAGCTCAATTAGTACTTTAAGCAAGTAGAATCTCCTTCGTCGTGTGGACCGGATGGCTTTTCTTAAGCATACTGCACGTAGTTTAGGTAGTAGAGAGGCACATCCTTGGGGTAAACGTAATCTCCAAATCGACATTGGAAAGACATTGCATTTTTTGCAATCCGTCAAAAATCCAAGTTTTGCATCGTTCCTGCAAATCTTCAGGACTAGGGCTCGATACTTTTTGGCCGGCGTTGCCCAATTATAACTCGTCAATCTGGTGCTCACAAGGGCCGACAAGTCCAAGGACTTAGTTGTCATGAAAAGAAGCACTTACGACGATTTTTTGTTAAAGTACATCAATGATANCAAACAAAGGCTGTTAGAGCATCAGAGAAATATAAGAAAAGAACAGCCGTGCACAGCGCTGGCGACGTACGTCTTAGTCGACCCACAAGAGGTCAAAGCGGAGTGGGACCGTGCTAAATTGATACAAATAGTACGCGACAAAAAGCACCTCAGATACGCTGAAGCCTGGCATATCTGCAAAACAAGCCAAAAAGGTTTAGCTATCAACTTCCGGGATGCAAGCAAAGTATCGGCAGCATGGCGAACATGCATACTATAAGAGTCAAGAAAGTTAGCATAGCGGCAACTCTCTTAACTCTTGTTTCTATATGCACTCTATTGTATTTTAATGTATTTACGGGCATTATTTTAACACTTTATTGTAGTTTAATGTATTTACTGGTATTATTTTAACTAATTATAGCCAATATGTAGAGATGGCGCTTATACGATAGAATATCTTTTTAAAAACGTTCCAAAAATAACGCCTGTATCTTAACGCAAATTTTGGTTCGAAGTTCGATTTTTCAGTTTTTTCTTGATAAAGACCATTGAATATGGTCGAAAACGTTTGAATTTATCTATTAAATTACGGCTGCATATGTAAAGGTTTGTTTGAGTGTATATTTTTAATTAATTTAATTTAAAATATATGCTTGCCACTTCAAATTAGCAGTGTCTTGCCCCTGTACATCATACTTTCTTGTTAGCAATAGAGTTATGCCAGTCATCTATCATATTCTATATATCTATATTCCTTTCAGAGGAAATTTTAATTGAAATAATGTGACTTCTGGTGCAAACTAGAAGTTCTTATATAGTTAATCGGAACCTCTTGCCTCTAAGCTTTCCACATATGGGCTCAGCTTTCATCTATCTAACTCCATTAGATAAGATTAAGGAGTTCATCTAGAGATTAAGGAATTACAGATGGACAACAATGGAAATTTATAAGTACAATTTTTTTAAATTGCAGCTCAATAATAAATATTAAGCTAGATAAATTCAGTAGGATCCTGATTTTCCTTTTAGTCAAAATTAGTTTTTAAAAAGTTATAACACTAATCTGAAGATGGGATTAGACAATAGAGAAGGGCATAATATAAATTTACAAGGGATGGAACAAACTAAAGCTAGAGAATCAAGAATTAATCTCTTTGAATTCATTGGCAACTAGTAGGAACCCATCAAAATTGACTGTTTTATTCAGTTAAAATACAATACAGTATAGCGCCGTTTATCCGAATCGATTGGGGTTGTTCGGATAACTTATTTTTCGGATAACCGATTATGTATGAAAAAAATATACAGTATTAACCTATCTCATGTTGAAATTTTTCTTCGTTGCATGTTGCTTCACGTTGAATTTTCATCAATGTTAAGCCTAACATAAACTTTTTAAAATAATAATTGTGGCTATTGTATCGTTAAAAATTATTTCTTTCTTTTTTACAAACAAAATAAATATATTGAAAATTATAAAAACAAGAAATTTATACTTTAGAAGTTAATCTAGTATCAAAAATGTTTGATTCAGCACGACACACAGTCCTCAGAAAAACACCACACAAAAGTGCGTGCTAACAGCTAAAACACACACATCAACAAAAAAATGGAGTAGCCCAAGACATAGCCAATGATTGCAGCACCACAGCACTAGTGAAAATTTAAATTTGCTGACTGGAATTCTTTCGGATAACTGACGTTTTGGATGATCGACTTTCGGATAAACAACGCTCTACTGTAAGCTCTTTCAAAATTTGGCGTTTTACACAAAATTTATCAATATAGCAAGTGTTTTCTGGGCCATTTGTAGGTGATTCACATCTACTTGTTCTCTGATACCATGAGGCTCTTTCCATCAGTCCTCTCTCTCAATGGCTTCTTTCAATTTTGCATCTGAGTCTCAGGGTGGCAATTTAGCATTCTTAAGGCTAACCAACTTCAACTGGTGGGTTTCAGATTAATGGTGAGGATAGTGTTGGCAACCTCATAGCAGTTTCATTGGCTGTTATAAAAGTTAACCTACCAGCAAAACAGGAATTCACAATAATGGTGAGAAACTAAAAGTTAATCAAACTTCTCAACAACACCGTGTTAAAGCAAAATTAAACAACTATAAACCTTTACGGTGTGATATTATATGTGAAATTACGGTGTAATTTTATATAATATCACACCGTAAAGGTTTGTAGTTGTTTAATTTAACTAAAGTTAAGAAAACTAAATTGCTAGATGGCATGTAAGTGCCTGACATGTTTATTGCTTGACTTGCTGTAGACTTAACATTGTATCTTTGCCACTCCACCACATCTGAACTATTGCACCATTTTCAAATTTTTTTCAGTGGCATCATTTACAGCGTAGGAGTTTTAATTTGATACCTGAACCATATTTTTTATCCTAGTCATTTAATCAAACTTTAAGTCAGAAAGCTGAAACCTTCTTTCAACTAATATATAGGTTAAAGATGTTAACCAGATATTGCTAGATTTAATGCTATTAGGCACTATGTTTAAAGTGCCTACAAGAAATTAAGGGTCTATGAAATTAAAAATAGAGAAAATAGAAGTTATGGAAATTAAAATAAAACATTAAATTTTTGCTCAGTTAGTTTACTTTATGTAGATTTTTTTACACTTTTTGCATGCAAAATCTTTAATAATTTCCATAACTGGCAACTGTTTAATATTTCACTTTCTATGGAAAGTACAGATAAATATGAAAATTTTGTTTGAGACAAATTAGATATTAAATGATTTTTAATGTAATTTAATGTTGAAAAAGATCATCCTCCTTCAGAATTTGATCCTATGATTGACAAGTACATTCTTAGAGCTATATTTATATTAGGAAAGCTGAATACTAAATTTTGCTCATTTTTGTATCAACAGTAATTCTTGTACAGTTTTGCAGACAAGAAAAGAAAAAGATTATATTTTAAAAATTAAAAAGTGCCTAGGATGTATGAAAAGAACAATGAGGCTCTGATTGCAGGTTATGATAAGGCCATAATTTATTTTGTTTACTATGCTTAATAATTACTATTATTATTATTGAATTGGAAGAAAAGTTTTTTTTTCATTAGTGAAAACTTGGGTTTTATTGGTATAGGCATATTCGACTTTTCTGTCATTAAAAATTTGAAATAGACAATTTCAATAATTAGGACAAGAAACTATTTTAATTTGAAGCTGGAATCAGGTAGATTCCGAAAACATTTGTGATTTGTCACATCTTCCATGTTTTAGTAGATGCTGAAGAGGTTCAGTGATTAGAAGTTATTAGAAATTTTCACAGATTTATTTACAGTTTCATTTTGTCAAAAGAAAGTTACATAACTTTGAATATAAGGGAAAACAAGATTCATTATCGACATTTAATGCTAATTTATTTTCATAAAGTAAAAGTAATGATTACAATGAAAAAGATTTGGAGAGGATGCTGTAAATGTTCACATAGTATGAAAGTAGTTTTCTAAGTTTAAAGCAGAAAATTTTGACCTGAATGATGTTGAATGTTCAGGAGGAAAGGCCATCTATAGGTCAACACAAGTTTAATTCTGGTGAAAATGCAAAGTAATCCCAGAGTAACTACTAGAGATATAGTGAAAATATGGAGATATGTTATTCAGCAGTTATTGATCATCTGCATAGATGGAATGGTCAACAAATACAAAATCTGGATTACACAAATTTAAAGTGAAAAAATTTGTTCTAGATTTTTAGCATGCTATGAATTTTTTTTTTCTCCAGCAAAATGCCAAACTTCCATTTTTAAAAGACATGAATTCAGGTGATAAAAATTGAATTGTTTATGACGACAATGCACAGAAAAGGAATTGAATAATGTAGAATGAGCCAGCAAATAATGTTGCAAAACTTTATCTTCACCCAAAGAAGACAATGTTCAGCATTTGATGGGGTTGGAAAGGTATAGTGCATACAGTACACTATGAGTTTATAGTTAACAATCAGACAATTAATTCAGATAAGTATTGTTGGTAACTCAATCAGTTAAATGTGATAATTTAATAAAAATGGCCAAATTATTTAATCAAAGAGAAGTCTAAAACCGTTAAGTATTTTTAGACTAAAAAAAAATTACTGGAACTTGGATGGGATGCCATCACACCCACTATATTCAACATTTCTTGCACCTTTCAATTTTTATCTGAAATTTGAATTGGAAAATATTGTTTCTTTTGAAGATTGTAAAAAACGTATTGACTACTTTATTGACCAAAAAAGATGAAAAATCCTGGCAGAAGGGCATTTTTCAATAATTGAGAAGATGAAAAAAGTTATTGATCAAAATGTACAATGTTATAATTCATTAAATTTTTATATTTGTTTAAATAAATAAGTTTAAGTTCTTGAAAACAACAAATGAACTTTTCTTCCATCTGAATAATTTAGAAATGTCAGAAGAAAAGATTTATCCAGAGCAGGCAGAAGAAAAGAATGACTCAGAACATATAGAAGAAAATATTGATTCAGACCAGGTGAAAGAACAGATTGATCAAGAGCAAGATTTGAGTCCATCTCCTATAAAAGCTAATCAGGTATATTATCAGTTATATCATTTAAAGCCTTGAGTTACTTTTTTTTCTTTTTAGATTTAATTTAGAATTCAAAATCATAGAAGTTAAGTTGTCACTATGCAGGCAACATAAGTACAGTTGATTAGAGTAAATATTTAGTTATTGATACTGTTATTTATATATTATATTTTTATTAGGTAAACTAGCAGATAAGCCCAGCATTACCCGGGCAAAAAATAAAAACAAACATTAAGGTTATTTTGTACTTCTAACCTTTCTATTATATTATATTACAGTATTTTATTTATATAACTACAAAGGTTATCTTAGGTAAGGGTTTATCACACCATGTGACCAATCTAACACATTTTAAAAATTCTTTAAATTGTATACAGTAGAGGAATAAAGAATTTTTAAAACATGTTAGATTGGTCACTCGATGCAATGAACCATTATGTAAGAAAACCTTTGTAATTATGTAAATCAAATACTATAATATAGAAAACATTAAAATGAAAACCATATAAAGAGTTTGGTTATTTCAGCATACCAATGTCATGTTTATCGCAATACTCAGATGGTACAAAATGGCACAAATTCAATGGTCAAGCAGACAGGAATTGAATTACGGATTATTTTCAATTCATCTTTTCAATTTGTCAATACTATCTTAAATTAATATCTGAAACATTAGAATATACAAAGTTAACATTAAAAAATATTATGATATCTGAAAAACTTAAGATATAATATTTTCTAATGTTCACTCTAAGAAACTGTACCATTCACTAAACAAACAATTTGACACTTAAACACTAATTCCAGCAATAAAATGAACAAATAAACTTTAATGCTCAAACATTTTCGGCCATCTTTCAGAGGCTCTTATCAGGAATGTACGAAACACAAAAAAAAACAGTTCTATCTTTTGAAAATTTCTAACCGTTGAATATAGCTGTATAGAATATAGGCGACCGGATGGCTGAGCAGTCAAGGTGGCAGCCTACTGCTGTGGGGACCCAGGTTCGAATCCGAACGGGTCGAAAAATCCCCAGGAATTTTTCGAGGGGTAGTCCATTCAGATATGTTGGGCCCCATCCCTCACCACCCGGCAGCCCCATTGTGGGCCTGGCCGAACCCATAATGGGCTTGCAAAAAGAGGCCCTCTTAGTGCCCACAGGGCGGAAAGAGTTTAAAAAAAAAATGATGTATAAAATATATTTAAATGATGTTCAATACAAAAAATCGTTTACAACATGTAAATTAATTATTGTAACTAAAGCTATAAATAAATTCATTATTAATATATTATATGGTATTGTAAAAGTTAGTCCGATGTTTCATTTACATTGCAGAAAGATAAATACATAATTACACAAAAAAATTATCATTGTGCAAATAATACTTCCACGATTGTGAAACTGGAATATAGTCGGAGTTAATGCAACTTTCCTTCATGCCCTCTATATAAATCTCAAGAGCCTGCAACAAACGTAAGTCGTGTTGGTCAAAGGCCCTGTGTAAAAGAGTAGCTTCATCCCAACATGGTGAAACCCTGGGTTTGGTAGCATACTGGGCTAGTGCAGTATCATATTTCCCCTTGGACACGTCATACTTGTGGTCACGTATTCTAGCCTCAAGTGATCTGTATGTGTATGTTATATGTCTATTGAAACGTTTGTCCTGCAATGGAATGCGATACACACCTGGTGCTTTCTTGTCATCAGACTTGTCTTTTGCATTAGATAAAAGCTAGAAAATGTTCTGTTTTCTCTTATAAGATATAAGAGAAAACAGAACATTTTCCAGCTTTTAGCAATTTTAAATCCTTAGCAATTCTATTATAAAAATGTTGGAGGGATGGTTCATAAGATATAACAACCCGATAGTGCTCTGCATCACTAACCCACATATTGGTGGTAGCTATCTTGGATTGCTGGTTGGCAGTGAGCCTGTTTTTTAAGACTGGTGGTATCTGTGTGCAGATGCTATATACTTGACGCATTTCACTTCATTGTAGATATCGGATGTTTCCGAGCAATGGGAGTAAGACCTTGAGACTAGGGCCCGGAATGCTGCTACCTTAAAAGGCCATGGATCTGCTGAGTTAGCAGGTGTAAAAAGGAGGGTGTATGTGGGTTTGTGGTAAATAGTTGTGGTTATCTTTTTATTTGCCACACGAATCGTGACATCCAAGTAATTAACTTCTGTGGGACTTTCCTGATCTAACTCTAGTGTTAGTCCGTAGCTGTTGTTTTTAAACTCTTAACACTTTTCCTATATCAGGTTTGGTTTTTCCATATGATCAAAATATCTACATACCATGTGTAGCTAAGGATATTGGATTGTAAGTTTACTAAGACTCTTTCTTCCAATTTTCGTAAGACGAGTTCACACAGATCCCCCATGATAGGGCTACCCATTGGTACTCACTCCCCTTTTTGGACGTAAGTTTGACCATCAAAGTAAAAAAATGAAGAATAACATATTAGATGCGTGAGTTCTAATATCTAAATACAAAAACGCGTCCCAAACTTAAGTTCAATGTTATAACATGTTGGGACAACATCTACGATTTTTGTGCCTTAGAAAGGCTATTCAACATACCAGATGCCTGATGTACCACAAATTGAATCAACTAATCAATCTTGAGGAAGATTTATATAGACAGGATTTTACTATCCTAAAACAAGTGAACTCCAGAGTGTGGGTAGCCAGAGGTAGGACGAGGTCATACCGCTTTCTCTTGGCAACAGTTTGGTGAAAACTGCCCACTTTGTCAGTGGATGGCTTGTTATGTTTTATGATCCTGAAGGGTCGGGATTCTTTTTGTCAGATCGAGTGGAGGAGGTGAGAGGGGTCGTCGGTAATGCACAGGCAATAAGCAAGCAAATGTTCACCATTTAACGAGAAAATCAAAGATTTATTTTATAAGAAATGGACGATTACAATTATGAACATCGAATGTCTATCGAGATTTTTCCCTAAATTCCGAGTACAAGGAAGGGGGCCAAGAGAGAATTTACACGAGTTATTATCACATCTCTTTATTATTTTCATTGAAGTTTGACTATTCCTTTCTGGATCAAGGCACAAATTTATAAGGGTCGCAACCAGTGGTGATATTCAGCGGGTTCGCACAGGTTCGGCCGAACCCTTTGTTAACATTTTCAAAGTTTTCCGAACCTTGTTAAACACACGTAACATTTCTCAGTGGTTTTGTTTCTTTTAAAAAATATATTAAAATATACGTATTATACTCTGTAACACTACTAAACTAGAGCCTTCCGATGCACCATTTGAGCGAAAAAAAATTGTTTAAGGAAAAATTTTCTGTTAGCGAACCCTTTGTTAAATGTTTTGAATATCACCACTGGTCGCAACAAATGTTTGTAGCGTGCACTTGATAAAGGAAGTTCAACGATATGGCTCCTCAGTATAGTCCAGCTTGTCACTGATCAGCAGTTGTTGAGAGACTCCCCCAAAGGGGATTTAAAGCAGGTTTATATAGATTCGTCTTGGGAAAATACATCATTTGATTGACTGTTGTTAGAAGTAAAGGTTACTTTTGTAGGGGTGGAGGTTGAAAGGTGTTTCCGGGACTATAAAAAAAAATGATGAAATCGGACGTTAATTGTAAACTTTAAGTCTTGCAGTATGAAAATTACATTGTTTTGATGTTTGAATGTTTAAATTCAAAAGCAGGGTTATAACCTTCTATTGTTGTTGAGGAGACCTTTGATCCTTTTCTCTGACGATGTTATTTTAATGGTTAGGTGACGATTTTATTTAAAATATGCTGAAAGTTTATGAGAGTAGGAAAAAAAATTAGTTTACACACAGCTCGGATCTCACAAGAGTCATTGAAGTAGAAGCAAATGTCAAGCATAACTTGTAGTGTAAATATGAAGAAAACCTCACTTGTATAATCAAAATACAAAAACTGCATCCCAAACCTAAGTTCAGCAACATGTTATACAATTCGAATTTGGTCCTATGTTTGTGCCTCAATCAGCTGCACCAAATCTGTTCTCATTCATTCTGAACATGGAAAAATTACTATCTAGTGGAAGTAATAAGTATCCGGACACCCGCAAGGACTGTGTTCGATGGAAGGTGCTGATGGCAATTGAAAGTTACAAGCCTGAACCCAATGTACATAAGTTTTGGAATTACATCAAATGCAGTAATAAGTGGCTCCAATCTACTAACATCACAATGGTCAAATCTGATAAGAGCAAGGCAATTTTCATCATGCTAAGGGCAACCTATGTCAGTATATTACACCAATATGTGGGTTAGTGATTCAGAGCACAATCGGGTTGTTATATCTTATGAACTGTCCCTCCAACATTTTTATAATATATGCATTCCATTGCAGGACAAACGTTTCAATAGACGTATAACGTACACATACAGATCACTTGAGGCTAGAATACGTGACCACAAGTATGACGTGTCCAAGGGGAAATATGATACTGCACTAGTCCAGTATGCTACCAAACCCAGGGTTTCACCATGTTGGGATGAAGCTACTCTTTTACACAGGGCCTTTGACCAACACGACTTACGTTTGTTGCAGGCTCTTGAGATTTATATAGAGGGCATGAAGGAAAGTTGCATTAACTCCGACTATATTCCAGTTTCACAATCGTGGAAGTATTATTTGCACAATGATAATTTTTTATGTGTAATTATGTATTTATCTTTCTGTAATGTAAAGGAAACATCAGACTAACTTTTACAATGCTATATAATATAATAATAATGAATTTATTTATAGCTTTAGTTACAATAATTAATTTACATGTTGTAAACGATTTTTTGTATTGAACATCATTTAAATATATTCTATACAGCTATATTCGACGGTTAGAAATTTCTAAAAGATAGAACTGTTTTTTTGTGTTTCGTACATTCCTGATAAGAGCCTCTGAAAGATGGCCAAAAACGTTTGAGCATTAAAGTTTATTTGTTCATTTTATTGCTGGAATTAGCATTTAAGTGTCAAATTGTTTGTTTAGTATATAGTCCCAGTTTATGTGTGCCAGTATTTTATATCTGATGTACCATTCACAGCTGAATATCAAACAGTAATCTGCCAATCAATCAAATTTTGGATAAAATAGATTAAATATTTAAACTTGGCACCCTTGAAAACCATTTAAATCATGTTTTGTTCAGGGTATTAACCTCATATTTTGGATTTTCCAATTCCAATGCTACCATACTGCTGGTCCAATAGAAAGAAGAGATTGTTATGGAAGTGAGTGGAAGTTAATTCAATCAAAAGAAGTCGTTGACCTTTTCCCAGAAGAGAGGATGGTCAATAACTACTCATTAACCTGCCCTATGTTGTTTCCAAAAATATTCGTGTTGACCTCATTGACCTGTGTGGGCAATCCCGAATATTTTTGTGTTTACATCGGAATGTTTTTGATACTAGATGTCACTATGCGTCACAATTTTTATATTAAAACAAGCTTTTAAAATATAATTTTTTTTTGTTTCTATATTATTCAATATATTTATTTTGTTTGTGCAACATAAAAAAATAATTTTTAATGATACAGTAAACACAATTATTATTTTAAAAAAAAACTTTTAGGCTTAACATCGATGAAAATTCAACATGGCGTCACAGGCAACAAAAAAAAATTTCAACATCAAATAGGTTAATATTGGTGTACTATTAATGTTTGAAAAGTGATCTGTGTTGTGATGGCCCCTGAATGTGATGAAAGTTGCCAACCTTAATGACTGAAAGTCTTCGTATGAGTTGTTTAAATAAAAAAAAATTGTAAAAATGCTAGAATTGCTTTTGTGAGATGATAAATTTTTTAAAATTTTGACAACAGATTGTATAAACTATGAGAGAACTGTGAGGAATGACAAGAAAAAATTTTATCTGGTTGCAATTTGAAAAATTGTAGACCTATAAATTCCCACTGTTGTCACCTATCTATTTGTCTGTCCTTAATCTCAAGAAAGAAATTAGATAGGTGAAAGTCAAGACCAGATATGGAAATCTTAGGGCAGGAGGCCCAGATTAACTATATATAAACTTCTGGTTTAGAATGGAAGTAATGTTACTTTGATTCAAAAATTTTTCCCTAAATGGAGTTAGATATATGACTAACATGACTTTATTGCTAATAGGAAAAGTATGATGTACAGGGGCAAGACCACCACTAAAAGAATTGAGATCATCATGACAATAAATAATTGCTCATTAGAATTAGTTTAGTTTATTTGGTTATGGCAATGTGACACCCAAGTGATTTGCCAAGGAGGATGCATTCTGGAAAGATATATATGTAAAATTGGTCCCAATTTAAGTGTTACTAATGCAAAGAAAATCCAGAAAACTCCATGTGGCAAGTCCAATGGCATTTGGCATAATAGTGTTTGGTGGTTTTATCCACTCGGTTACTGGAGTATACTTATTGGGCTGCAATTTGAAAAAACTGTACAGCTATAAATTCATCCGTCCATCTCTGATCTTCCTTAATCTTGAGAACAGTGTTAGATAGATGAAAGTTGAGATCAGTCATGGAAGTCATAAGAGAAAAGGACCAGATTATCCATATATGAACTTCTGATTTGTAGGACAAGTCACCTTATTTCAATTCAAAAATTTTCCCCAAACAGAGTTATCAATAGATACATAACTGGCATGACTCTATTGCTAACAGGAAAAGTATGATGTACAGAAGCAAACACTACTACACTTTATGTAGGCAAGTGCTATATGCAGTAATGGTGTAATGGTGCATATATTTCATGCTATATCATTGTTACAGTAAGTCAGTGAATATAATATATATATTTTTTAAAACTATATCCTGCTTTTGTAACAATTATATTTAGTTAATTATTTTGTTAACTTTTTTGCCAATAGATGGCACTACGTGTAACTAAGAAAATCGAAAGTAAATTAAAATTAATTGATTTATAGAAATGCAATTGATATTTTGGGGTGGGATATGACATAATCTAAGTTAGTATTTGAACGTAACTATTGAGTTTCATAGCAATTGGTCAAATGACCTAGGAGTTCATAGCAAACAAACAAACATCTTCCTTTATATATATATAGATAATGCAATTGATAAAACTGTTAATTTAGTTGTCCTCACTGTTAATAGATAAAAATCAAACAGTATATTTACTTAATTATAATTTTAAATTTTATGATGTAATTTTTTTTTTTTAAATTTGATTTTAGTTAGTTTTAACTTAATCCAATATTTAATTCTATATACATATATATTAATATGTCTGGTTTTCTTTTTAGCAGCATGTAACATCTCCTGATGCCAAAGATTGTTTTGAAGATCATAAAAAAATAATAATAAGTAAAATATTTATTTTTTAACAGCTTTCTATTATTTAAAGTTTTTACTATAAATAAACAATGCCTTTTTAACGGTCCAGCAAAACCATTTAATTCTCTAATAACGTTTTTGACCAATTTTATCGGCCTTCATCAGTTACTCCAATATCAAAAAGAACAAAGTATTCGAAATTTACATAATACAAAATTAAATAAAATTAAATTACGCTTGCGTAGAACAACAGGGGAAACTCATAGGTTATACAGATTACAAAAACATAAAATACTAAAGTAAACAAATGAACTTAATAAATAATAGTGCCGTCATCATGGATACACGTATCAACTTGTGTTACTATAAAATGACTTCCAAGCAGTTGCCAATCCTTCTGCATCTCTGTGATTAATGCATTCCGTGGCTAAATGCGCTTTATGTATTTCTATTTTTTCAAGGTGCTTCACCGCCTGCAATGGTCTCGTGGCCCTAACGATTGCTGCATGATCCCAGTGTACGGTTACATCCTGTTGTTTGGCAAATGCCACCAGAACAGTACTATCGATGTTCCTACCCACAGAATATTTATGTTCATTTATCCTTTGTTTTAAGCTCCGCATAGTTGCCCCAACATACACGAGGTCAGAATTAAACCGACGATCCTTTATAGGTATAGAATATACACCCGTCAAGTTATTTCGATTATCCTTCTTCTTGTCATTCCTTAACATTCTATACACAGTTGGATTGTGTCGATATATTATGCGTAGCTTATTTTTGTTGGCAACTTTCCTAACTATCTTGTTTAGAAACGGAAAATAATTAATTACCACATGTTTTCTTTGATCAATTTCGGGAGGTTGCTGGTTTTGTTTCTGTAGTCTTTTAATAAGTGTCTAAGTGTAGCAATCTCTTTTCTGTGGTATCCCTGCTGCGCCGCTGCTTTTTGTATGTAATCCAATTCCTCATATGTATCATATAAACTCGTGCAGTGGGTGTACACTCTTTTAATCCACGCTCTAAATGCCGCATATTTAACGTGCTTAATATCCGTCGAACTCTTTGGGATGATAATACGTTGATAAATCGGTTTGCGATATATGCCTGTCCATATTTCCCCTTCCTTACATGTAATCAATATATCCAGGAAGTTAACATTCTTCTTGCTTTCTTGGTCCAAACCCAAAGTCAACCCATATGGGTTATTGTTGATCTTGTCCATAAAATTCTGTGTGTTATCATCATTCCTTCACAAGACGAAAATGTCATCGACATACCTGGAGTATATTACTATATCGTTTCTAAAGATGGGTATGATCTAATTCACATAGGACAGCCGACATTGGGCTGCCCATGGGGACGCCTCTTCCTTGAAGATATGTCTTTCCTTCAAAAAATCGATATATCCAGGAATATTGATTTTTTTGAAGATATGTCTTCCCTTAAAAAAAATTGATATTCCTGGATATATCGATTTTTTTGAAGGAAAGACATATCTTCAAGGAAGAGGCGTCCCCATGGGCAGCCCAATGTCGGCTGTCCTATGTGAATTAGATCATACCCATCTTTAGAAACGATATAGTAATATACTCCAGGTATGTCGATGACATTTTCGTCTTGTGAAGGAATGATGATAACACACAGAATTTTATGGACAAGATCAACAATAACCCATATGGGTTGACTTTGGGTTTGGACCAAGAAAGCAAGAAGAATGTTAACTTCCTGGATATATTGATTACATGTAAGGAAGGGGAAATATGGACAGGCATATATCGCAAACCGATTTATCAACGTATTATCATCCCAAAGAGTTCGACGGATATTAAGCACGTTAAATATGCGGCATTTAGAGCGTGGATTAAAAGAGTGTACACCCACTGCACGAGTTTATATGATACATATGAGGAATTGGATTACATACAAAAAGCAGCGGCGCAGCAGGGATACCACAGAAAAGAGATTGCTACACTTAGACACTTATTAAAAGACTACAGAAACAAAACCAGCAACCTCCCGAAATTGATCAAAGAAAAAATGTGGTAATTAATTATTTTCCGTTTCTAAACAAGATAGTTAGGAAAGTTGCCAACAAAAATAAGCTACGCATAATATATCGACACAATCCAACTGTGTATAGAATGTTAAGGAATGACAAGAAGAAGGATAATCGAAATAACTTGACGGGTGTATATTCTATACCTATAAAGGATCGTCGGTTTAATTCTGACCTCGTGTATGTTGGGGCAACTATGCGGAGCTTAAAACAAAGGATAAATGAACATAAATATTCTGTGGGTAGGAACATCGATAGTACTGTTCTGGTGGCATTTGCCAAACAACAGGATGTAACCGTACACTGGGATCATGCAGCAATCGTAAGGGCCACGAGACCATTGCAGGCGGTGAAGCACCTTGAAAAAATAGAAATACATAAAGCGCATTTAGCCACGGAATGCATTAATCACAGAGATGCAGAAGGATTGGCAACTGCTTGGAAGTCATTTTATAGTAACACAAGTTGATACGTGTATCCATGATGACGGCACTATTATTTATTAAGTTCATTTGTTTACTTTAGTATTTTATGTTTTTGTAATCTGTATAACCTATGAGTTTCCCCTGTTGTTCTACGCAAGCGTAATTTAATTTTATTTAATTTTGTATTATGTAAATTTCGAATACTTTGTTCTTTTTGATATTGGAGTAACTGATGAAGGCCGATAAAATTGGTCAAAAATGTTATTAGAGAATTAAATGGTTTTGCTGGACCGTTAAAAAGGCATTGTTTGTTTATATTATTTGATTTAGTTCCAGTAAGATTTTTTGATTATTAAAGTTTTTACTACCCTATCAAAACAAATTTCTAGTTTAATTGCTATAATTTCCTGTTTTTGTCTTAAAGATAATTTCAAAAGGTTGAAAACATTTTGATGTTTTGAATAATACTAGATACTAGAAATTCTTGATTAAATAGTAAGGAGTTTTGTTTATTAATTACAATAAGAAATGTCTTGAATTTATTTTATAAATTTTTACCATACAAAATCTGCTTATTGGAGTAAAAAATTGAAACAAATATTAGTTATATTAATTCTTCTTCAGTTGTTTTTCAAAATATTTTGTGAAAGTTTTGTTTGTTTCAAATTTATTCTCTAATGACGAATAGAAGTCTGAAAGCACTTGGGAAAACTAATATTTTTTTTATTTTTTACTCCATTAATTAGTTTTTGTATATTGTTGGAAGTTTGGAATATTAATCAATACAGTAGAGCGTCGATTTTCCGAATCAATTGGGGACTGAGGTTGTCCGGATAACTGATATTTCGGATAACCGATTTATGTACGAAAAAATAGTTTAACGTATCTGATGTTAAAATTTTTATCTGTTGCGTGTCGCTTCGCGTTGAATTTTCATCGATGTTAAGCCTAACAAAGACTATTGTATCGTTAAAAATTATTTTTTTATTTTGTACAAACAAAATAAATATATTGAAACATATATAAACAATAAAAAATTATACTTCAGATGTTAATTTAGTATCAAAAACGTAAAATATTTCAGTAGCCCAAGACATAGCCAAAGATTGAAGCGCCACAGCACTGGCGAAAATTTAAATTTGCAGACTGGAATTCTTTCGGATGATTGACTTTCGGAAAATCGACGCTCTACTGTATTATAAATTTTCATTCTTAAATAACAAACTTTTCATTTTAAAAATAACATAACATACAAAATCAGAAATTAGTTTTGCAAAATATTTATTAGTATTATTTTTTAATATTTTTCTTGATTAACTATTAACAATAACAATAAATCTAGATTTAAGTAACACTTACTGTATTTAAGACTTAAATCTTGTTCTGAATAAAACATTTCTGTAAATTTTTCAAAATTATTTAATTAAAATTAACTGTTGTTTAAACATTAAGTTGTTACAAATGATAATATTGTATTATAACATTGTATTATAAATATTAACATGATTATAACATTATATTGTTATAATGATAATATTATCTATCTGTAGAGCCTAATTCATTAGTAATTAATTTTTATTTTGCTTGGTTTAATGTCACAACTTGTTGAATTTATTGACACTTGGCAAATAATTTCATCATCAACTTTTAATCCATATAGATACGTGTTTCAGGCTTTAGCCCCTCTTCAGTCTGTTACATAGGTTGTATCTTGTAGACATCTGTCAGGCACCTTCCGCACTTCCGCACCAAGTCGTGACATTGAACCAAGCAAAACAAGAAGACACAGTTTTGATAAATAAATAAAATTTATTTTTAATCAGGTAACAGGTAATCCAGCAATAAAATCTGAAATTTTATTGTAATATGGACTTTTTATTAGATATTTTAATATAAATAAAGAACTAAACACCAAAATCCAGCAAAACACAAGTACTTTAATGAAGAAACAAATGTTTTCTACTATTTTAAACAGTCATTGTCAGGTTAAGAAAGTTCTGCAAAAGAACAAAATGAGATGAAACATACAAATTTAAAGATTGAAGAAATCGATAATTGGCTAATGACATTTACATGACAGCTACTAGTTATGTACAGTACTATATAGTGTATGTGTATAAAGATTAAGGCATGTATTTAAAGAACTGTTTGTCATTTCCACATATTCCAATTGTTTGTTGAATTTGTTATTGGTGGCAAGGATGAAGTATATTCCAGGAAGCTGCTTTATTTCAGATCAGTCTTTGGCATAATCCTTCATCCACTATATAATGGCCACATCTCTATAAAAAAGTGTACAGGAAGCCATTATACAATCATTCTTCATCTGACTCCCTCTCACAATCCTTACAGCTTCAACTTGGCTGCCTTCAACACCCTCATTTGAAGGGCCTTAACATACACTTACAATGCTCAGGAAAGAGATGAAGAACTCCAACACATCTTCCACCTGGCCACCCAGTGTATCTACTGTGATATCATTATCACCAACTGTGTGGACCTCACAATAGCTCTCCAGAATTATCTACAAAGAGATTGCAAAATATAACAATATATTCCTCAAACACAGAAGATAATCTTCAGTTTTTGTTTTACTGAAGAATGCCAAGTGACAACCTGAAATGAAGCACTTTCCTTGATGATATCAGATTTTATGAGATTTTATTTGTATTAACAGTTATGTGACCGAGGGGTCGGCACCTCTTTGGCGCCTTGTCAGGATGACACCACCGAGCCTCTAGGGGACTCGGAACTCGCGACGTTAAGTCTAAAGCTTCGCGAGCGGTAGCGTGTGAGCGCTTGGATTCGGAGTAGAGGTGAGGAGAGAGAAACGAGGAAGTGATTCACTCGATTCCAGATTAATAAACAATAACAAATTTATTTTAACGAGCAGGAGTACATGATATACGATCATAGACATCTTGGATTGATATATATATATCCATATTCTATATCCCTAGATTATCGAATCTAACTGTCGCGAGAGAGAGAGAGTTACAGGATATTCGCGTGTGGATAAATACCTTATAGAGAAGTCGAGGATTGATGACTGGATGATTCTCCGTCAGGATTCTTGGGGTGTTGGATGGAATGTTCTTGATATTTAGAGTGTTCAGGTAACAGGAGCAACTTCGGAGGGAGGTATCCGACTGGTGTTGAGGCACTTAGGTGGGTAAGATATACTTATGATAAGGTCGGCGGATGCACGATATTTCGCACGGTATAAATTCTTGAGCGGACGAACTTTGGAGGACGACTGACCTCGGGATCTTTTTTTTTTTCTCTTTCATTCCTCTTGGGGTTTTTCCCTGAGGTCAGATGATGGCTATTAACGGTCGCACGTCCAATATGTCTTCTCCATCAAAAGTTCCTGGTGACACATCCCTGACTAACTTGATCTGATTCAACAAGGAACAAACTCCGTGGGAAATAAGTTTTATGGCTTTTAGTCTAACGTTCGATTTTACTTGATTAAAGTTCCAATAAATAAAATTGAAAATAACACTTTACTGAGGGTTAGTTCGGCCCTCACAGTTAGACACAGATTTTCTTTATCTAAAAACGCAATGTGAAGATAAACAAGTGAATCCCAAGTATGACTTTTTCGTATATTAAGTTACCGAATAATGTTGAGCCAAAGAGTCTGAACTTTGACACTAGTGCTCTTATCCCCTAATTGGAATTAAATCAAATTGGGGAGAAAAAGATTAACAAAAAAAGGAATAACAGGTTAAATTACAAGTGCAGGTTTCTCAGTTCTAATGACATCTCTGATATGAGTTGGGATGGTGTCGGATAGAACATCTCAGGTAGACTTTTTCCTGGGACCCGAATCAGTCCTATTTCACCTGGAAACAGAAGAAAGGACCAATTGGGAACAACAAATAAAACTTGGAACCAATGAAAAGAAGAGACTAGAGGGAAAATTTCTACAAAACCCTGAATCTCCAGGTCAGGGAAGGGTCTTTCTTCCGATGCAGTAAGCTCTTCTGATGCCACAGTCTCTTTCAGTTGTGTCAAGTAACAACATCCATGTTATCTCTGACTTTGACACACTCCACTGTGTCAACGAAGGACCCAGGTCAGTGGACTACCAGAAGATCCCTTGTTGTTGCTCTGGTGCTGTGGCTGTTACTGTTGATTACCACCAACATGGTAGGTAGAGGTCAACAAATACCATCAGTGAACATACCCATCAGCTAGAAATAAGACTTCTGATTAAACAAAAATATTTAACAAACTGATTACGACCAGCAACTAAGGACATTCCATTGAAAAAATTGTAAGAAACTTTTAGTACAAAATAAACAAGATTTTTGTGAAGGTACTGGTCATTAGTCATCTCCATGATCACCACCCATATACTTAGGCAACGGTGGGCAACCCCGGCCTGCGAAAAGTTTCTATCCGGCCCGCGAGATGTTTAGAAGAAATTATAAATAAATATTTTTCGATGTAATTCGTCTAGTTTAAATTGAATATTATTTTCTGAAGTGTTGCGGCAGCAGTGACAGGAAAAAATAAGGGAGTCATTTCCTTATTCAAACAAAAAATGGGGGAACAGAATTTTCTAAATTATTTATCTCATCGCATCATCCATCAAGAAAATCTATGTGCAAAAGCTATGCAATTAGAAAATGTAATATCTGTCGTATCCAACTACATAGTGCTGTTTTTATTGTGTTTAAAATCACTTAGATTTTACAAATAGGTGAGCTGTTCACAGCCCAGCAGACGCATTTGTAAAATCTAAGTGACTCATACAATGTGGAATTCATATAAAACGGAATAATCAACAGTGTTATAGGGGGGTCGACTGTAATAATTAATTTCTTTTTATTTATTTATTTATTTATTTCATATTTGCAGACTAAAAATTTACAGGTCACAAGGTCAATTAACTACTATGGCCCCTGGAAAAAACGTAAAATTTATTCTGGCACATGTTATAAAAAAGGTTGCCCACCCTTGTACTAAGGGATCCTTGACTATTCCTAACAAGGAATTAATGCTTCTCCCTGTTTTTGGCTCCCTCACACTGGTGTCAGAAATGGGATTGTTATACAATGTTATGCACCAAAACCTAACAGTAGCAGTCCCACAAAATCTGAGGAAGCTGACAAAATAGTGTTTTTACTGACAAGTGAGTTGGAACAATGGAGGCAGATGCAGGTGCCTTGGTGCGGTCTTGAGACATTGGCAGTAGTGATTCTCTTTCCTCTTTTTCCATCTGGATAAATGATCCTGATGTTCTTGGATTAATTGGGGTGTGTCACAGACTTTTTTGACACATTGAAAGAGATTGCAAGTTTGGCTAGATGATCAGTCACCTTGGCAGTGCCTGTGCCAAGTGCAAGCTCATAGGTGTGGCTTGAGATTTTGCATGGCGTGATTTGAGCATGAAGTGCATGACAGATTTAGAGCACTTCCAACAGCTAATGATCGAATGGTTCGATCATGAACACTACTCTATATGTGTGTAAAAATTCCATATGTGCATGCAGAGGAGAGACAAAAGGTTACAAGAATTTGCTGTCAGCCTACAGGCCCTCACCAGTGCAACGATTATTGAACAGATGGTGACAAATGAGCAGGAAAGCACGATCATCAAATGCTGCCAGCAGTGGGAATTGGATGAAAAATCGTGAGTCCAATTCTTGAATGGTCTGACTGATAGGCTTAAATGGCATGTGATGATGCACAACTCACTGATTTTTTGCTGAAGCCCCAAGGTAGCCATATGTGAGGAAACAATAGATCAGCTAGTGGGAAAAATGCAGTTTAGTTGCTAGCATTATAAGGAATTGTCCCTAGGTGCAAAAATTTCTCTAATTGTGAAATGAATAGAAATGTTAGGAAGAAGGCCACTGATCCGACCAGTGCCTAAGCCACCAAATAACTATCAAAGAACCTACACAAACAGAGCGAACCCAAGGAACAGATAGGGCAGACAACAAGGTGAGAACTTTGTGTTTTTCCCTAAGCTCTCAACAGCACCCACCACATCACCTTTTATCGCAAACACCACCCACAAAACCATACGTGTTACTCCTTCTATAACCTGTATGTGGAACAAAGTTCAATTTTTTATGGAAAAGAAATGGAGAAAGACCAACAAAATTCTATATGCCAAACTCAAATTGGGATGTGTATGGCTGTATGAGATCTAGAGTTAGGAAGGAAGATTCATTTTTGGACAGATTAACAGAAGAGAGAAAAAGATTTAGATTTCAATAGAAAGTAAATTTTTGTAACTTTATAACTTCAACAAATTTTCGAAAAACGGATGTCAAGTACTTTCATTTTAAAAAGGAAGCTGATTTCCTTTCCTATGGCCGCTTCACGAGATGAGTAAAAAATACAGCCTTTTCACATGATACTTGGCCGTCTGAGGAGGCCAATATAAAAAGAGATTTTTCCCGCCATTCAAGGAGTCCGTCATATGAGGAGTCAGCCGTTCAAACAGTTCTCCATACGATGTAACAAGTTCGTCATACTATTCAGAGTTCTCCATATGATATAGAGAGTCCGTTAGATGATGAGTCTGTCATACGAAGAGTCTGCAATTCAAAGAGTTCTCCATACAATATAGGGTGTTATCTAATAAGCCCTGAAATCACTGAACCAAACAATGGTGTTTTAGGGAGAGATATCATTGAAAAGTATGATGTAATGATTTTGGTTAGGAATGCGAATGCATTAAGCTTTCTTTTAGGAAACACTGTAACCTTTGGGGGTTAGCTGAATTACAGGAGAATGTTAGTAGACCTAATTTGAAGGAAACAATAACAAAATTGTGAACAGATTGAAACAAGTGAATGCACACCCTCTAAAGACAATTCAAAATTAATTTGGGATAGTGAAGACAAAAATAGAAAACATTCAAATAAGAAAAAGAAAAACAGTCGTTCCCAAGTTAATAAACAAAAAGAGAAATGGAGAAACTTCAGACAAATGATAGCTAATAGCTCAGACCAGGGACAAATCAACACTTCAAAAGACATTGGGTTATTAGATGACTAGGATGATGGACAAAACAATCAAACATCTTGTCAAAAGGAGACAGAAACAAAAAGCGAAGTAATCATTACAAATAAAAGTCATCACTTCTTCGATGTCGAGGATCAAACATGTTGCTCTTCTTTTACCTACTATTGTAAATATAGCATTTTTATCACACCTTATTTTATCCATTTTTTTCTATTATCAAATAAATAAAATTTTTTTATCATTTTATGAAAGGAAATTGTCATGATAGAATTTAAAAACAAACTTATAACCCGAGCCATAAACAGATGTGAGCGAGAAGAACTACTTGACACACAATAAACAGATATGTAACCAATTTTGTGCACGATCAATCAAAATTTCAATGCAAACCTCGATGAAATATGAAACCAAACACACATGAAGGAGAAAGTTTAATAGTTGTTGATGTGATGGTCACTTTCAGAAAGACTGGAGTTTGGACTGAACTTTTGGAACTTCCAGCTAAAATGTCACTATTCTGAGCAACATTTTAAAAAGACGGGGAGCTCTAAGGTTCCAGACAAGGTTCAAAATTGTGTTAATTGTGAAATTATTTGTGTTTAAAATAGAATGGAAGTTATATTAGAGAGAGAGAGAAAATTTAGTTATCCAAACAGTGCAATGTGAAGGTACACAACAGGTTCCGAGATGATTCATATACATGGTAAATGATCTGCCAATGTCAAACTGAGAGATAGAACTTAGACAAGAACGCTTATATATAACCAATCTGAGTTAGGAAATCAAGAAAAAACGAAGGTTTGACTGTCAAAGAGACATTGTGCTAGATCATTAAAATTCTAAAATGTCATAAGAAAGGAAATAATTGGCTAAAATATTAGAGAAAGATTATTTTTAGTTCCATCAACATCTCCTGGTCAGCATCAAGGGATGGTGTTGAATAGACAGTCCTAAACAGACCTTTTTCATAAGTCGTCATGTGACCCAAATGGCTCTCAGTTTTTACTTGGAGACAGGGAGAGACCAATTGGAAAGCAAGACACGAGAACTAGGACCAATCAAAAAGTGAAAATTGGCGAGAGAAAACTATAAAAACCCCAAATTTCAAGATTGAAAGTGCAATTTTATGCCAGTCACATTGTGCGACTAATCTGTGTCACTTCTGTTGAAGATTTTCCTGACACCTAACCTATGAGCTTCAATGAGCGTTCATCTTGGACCATCTGCATTGCCATCGCCATCTCTGCCCCAGGGCCACAATGAATCATTTGTCAGACTCTTATCAACGCTCTGCTCAACTCCAACTCTTTGAGAAGGACTGAAACACCCTATCAACATTGAATTTCAAAGTGATACTACAGAGAACAAACTTCCTGTTGAATACATGTAAGCAAATTATCAATCAATTCATAATAAATGGTTCAGTTCATAATAAATAAGTGTAAAGATACATGTCATCTTTGCCTCCACCATCACTGCCCACATGCAAACAGACCCTAGACCATTCCTGACACAGAATTAATCAATTTCCCTCTCTAGTCGGCTAAACTCAACATCTGTAAAAAAATGCCTCATTGTTTGTGAATAATTTATTTTGTTATTTTTTAACATACAGGCTTTGTATCATTTCATTTTGTGAGACTTGGCTGCTAGTTTTTGTTTGAAAATGTCAATGTATTCCTATACATGCATGTTGTGTTGTTTGTGCCGTGTATGTATTTTAATTTTCCTGAATAATTCCTAACCTCTTTTATTAAGTTTGGTGTCAGGTAAAGTGTCAGAACCTAAAATTTAAGAAGTGAGACATTAGACCATTTGCTGTTTCAATGTGACGTCAAATGAGTCACATAGTCGATTCCAGTAGACAATTATCAGTTTTCTAGATTTCTAACATCACCAATAACAGATGTTACAAACTACCAATGATCATTTTGTTTCTTCATATACTTTTGTTTGCAAAATAATTACCTCTAGCAATAGGTATAATGAAGAATTAATTACAACTTCAAGTAGAGCTTTATTTGCTTTAAATTCAGATGATTAGGAAAAACCACAAACACCTCTTTATAATTGACCAGCAAGATCATAGTTGCTTATATGTAGTATATTTACTGCTCCCTGACAGATTGCCAGATTAAATGGTAAATCATCAATTGGACTACTGTTTCTAAAAATTAGATATTAAAATTTTTACACTGTAACTTATATGTGATTCATCTTACAATTCATGCAATGAATATTGGCTATTTTTTAATATAATTATGAATCGTCCAAAATCGGGGCATTTTTTGCAACAGTGCAGTAAAATGTGGGATTGTCCTGCCTAATTCAGAATGTCTGGTCACTTTGGTGTTGTGGTTTTTAATGTATTATGTCAGCATGCCTTATTGTTGTCAAATATTATGTACAGTATTTGTGTTTCTAGTGTTTTTTTGCAGGTAAGCTTATGATTTGTCTGTGTTTTGATTGTATTTTAAGGCCATGGTATATAGCTACAGTCATTGTACAAGAATAGACAAATGTGTGTATGACTGAAAGTGTTGATTCTGGTTGAATGAGTTCTGGCAATGTATGTGTATTTAGATAGTGCAGAATTGTCTTCATTCATTTTGACATGTGTATTTTGAGTATTTGTGGTCTCTGTATGGAATCTAAACATGTATTTTTAGTGTGTGTGTGTTAATTTTATTTTTATTTATTTTAGTACAAGGTACAAATACCCTTTGTATGGAGAACACAAAAAGGAAATACTGAACAAACATTGTCTCATAACAAATACAATAAATATAACACAGTAAAAAGGTAATCTCTGTACAAAGTCCAAATCCGTACATGCAAAAATCAAAACATAATATACAATAATCATAACATATACACATGCCATGCATAATACAACTTCAGTACATAAATAAAATATCTGGTACAAGAAAATATAATTACAAAAACATAATACAAAATCCCATACATGATGATTAGTACATATTATTCCAAAACATACACAATTAACTAGTAAGCAAACTGTGACGATCTGATGCGAGTGTGTGTTAATTAATTCTGCTAAAAATACAGTATCACTAGTTGTAATTGTTGTGTTTGTTTTCATGACTGACTACTATTGGGGTACTATCAATGAGTGTCTGATCTGTTTAATCTGGTGTTTGTGTTGTATCTACTGTGTAGCTTGTTGTTTGATGTGTTCAAGTATTATTTCTGAAATAAGGTTGTTATATGTAATTGTTCTTTTCTGATCTGTTGCTCCATAATAGAGAGATGTGGGTATTTTTGGTATATTTGTGTGAATTTATCATGTAACATCTTTCAGGTTTTATGTTATTATTATTTGTTTAATCTTTGCTTTATGATTATTTGTTGTTATGAATATTTTAAATTTGGTTTTTGATAATTTTTGTTTATTACAGAAAACCAATGCATCAATCAACCTGTATTTAATGTATACATATGTAACTCTAAAAATATCCATATTGGAAATAAAAAAGTTTCAGAAACAGAGGAATTAAAACAAATCAAAACTGGTAATGTAATTTATTTTATTTCTCTGAATCTTACCCATAGTTTTTCTCAAATAATTACATTATTATTTAGGTAAAAAAATTTAAATCATATGCTAAAATTTTACGATAATTGATTACAAATTCATATATATGTTCTGGATAATGTGTGAAATCTGGATAATGTTGAGACCACTCAGATAATATCAATCTTATCCAAATCAAGTGGATAAACACTGAAATATGAAGGAAATCCTTTCATTTTCAATTTTATCCAGATATTCTCAACATTACTCACCAAGGTTTGGATAATGTTGAATATCAATTGCAAAATAGACATAAATAAAGTAATTGTTTCTCTTTATAGTCAAAAAAATTAAAAAATTAATTAAATTACAGTAGAGCCTCGATTATCCGACCCCCTATCAACCGACTGTCCTAGTCGGCAAATTTCAAATGTCCACTAGTGATGTGGCGCTACAATATTTGGCTATGTCTTGGCTACTTTAATATTATTTTTACGTGTTTTAGCTGGCAACACTGGATCGACCATGAAAGGGAGCCAGTATTTAAACGAGATTTAATTTTCTAATTTTTAACGATACAACAGCGATGATTATTATTTTTAAAAATTTTTATTAGGCTTAACATCGATGAAAATTCAACGCAGAGTAGGTTAATATACTAATATACTAATTACATGGGATATAATAATATACTACACTAATAATAGATTTTTTCATACTTTTCGGTTATCTGCCCTTTCAATTATCCGACCAACCCCAGTCCCCAATTAGGTCGGATAATCGAGGCTCTACTGTATTATTAGCAATTACTTTACTTAAAGTAATAAAATTTAACATTAAATTTAAAAAATTCTACATTAAAAGTTACTATACCTCTACTTATTTTTGCAATTAAAACTTGAATGGCACTTACTATTCGAAAGAACCCCTGAAGTTCTGCACTTACAAGGGGACTGTTAGAGTGTCTTTTAATAAATATTTATTTTATTTATTTATTTATTTAGTACAAGGGAAACCCTGTATGCAAAATTACAAACTTATAAATATTAGTACAAAAAGAGTAACAATATTACAATAATACAACATGTGACAAATAGTCTGAAAGGGAAAAATAAAGATAACACAAGGTTACTTTCAATATCCAAAATAACAATAATATTCATATTCTTATAAGAAAAAAACATGAAAAAGAAAAATGGTAGCGAATGGTCGGCGTATACAAAACAAAATAAAAGAAAAGAAAAAAACTAAGTAAATACCTGCAAAAAATTAAACAATTATTATTTTTTTTTACACCCAAAATCGCCGACCATAAACACTGCCAACTATCAACACTCAGTTGTTCATTCAAATAGTAAATTTGCACCTCCTGGTGGTAAGCATCTGGAAAAAAAAGGTCTCTTTATCTTAACAAACAAATGATTATCCATTTAACTTAGTTATAAAACTATAAATAAAATAATATTTATTACAGTCCTATAATAACTGTTTATATGCTTGGACCGAAAAACAATCTTCACCAAGACACTTTTGTCTGACTGCTGTCAGCACCTTACATTCAGCTATTACATGAAAAGCGTCAAAATTAACATTAGTACAGGTAGCCCTTGGTTTATGCTGGTTCAATTTACGCCGATTCACAATAACGTCGCTGCACAATTCATGATTTTGTTGTGTAATTCCCCGATTTTTCCTATGCCAGACTGATTTTCGTTTCAGTGTTGACGTATTTGTCGAGCCACGACATTGTACATTCGTTAAAACAAAGATTTTTATTGACTATATTTATTTTTTCTGTTTAATATTATTGGGTATGTATACATTTGCATTAAATTAATATTAAAATACTAAATGTTTAGGTACCCACAAGTCAAGTTATCAAACTTAATAGTCCAATAAATGGCGTCTGAATCCATAGCGCCATTGAATTTATCCCGTATCGATTCGTTCAGGAAAACACCTTACGATGCAGTAGCACTTCCGGCGATCACAAACNCTACCGGAAGTTCGTCTTTTTGGGATGTCTTGTTCGTAGTTACTACCCGTGCCCGTTTGGACTCATTGGATGCCTTCCGCTTAGGACAAGCTCTCCTCCAATGCCCAGCCCTGCCACAGGCACTACAACTAGCCTTGGGGGTCCGTTCGACCGAACTCTGTGTCGAGGGAATGAATTTCCTCGTCATTCCACTCTGAGAATCCCGTCGCTCTCTAACCTCCTCGCTGTTACCGGCCAACCTACTACCTGACACCTCCCCAAACTTCTCTGTGACCCTAGCTACTCCCACAGGCTTACCCCATCCCTGGGAACCTGAGTCGGCTAATTCCTTCTTGACGACTTGACCTGCCGAGAACCGCGCCTCAAAGAGCCGCCTATCTTGCTCTAACTCTATTTCGGCCCTTTGCCGCTCCTCCTTCGCTTTTTGCAGCTCGGATTCCTTGGCCTTAGACTCGATTTTCGCGAGTTCAATCCGTAGCCTAAGCGCTTCAATGTCCTCCCGAGATTCGCCTCCTGTGCCTCCTGCCTTTCGTCCCTTGATCGGCCCATCATTTTCCCACTCCCCTGTTTCCAAACCTCGCGCTTTCACGCGTTTGGGCATCTCTGCGGTAGCGAATAAAATAAAGTTTTACCTGGGTCAATGAATGCCGGTGTTGTTCGGTTCCTTTCGTCGCAGATCAGCCTTTCCGATCCTTGGTAATTCGAAGTACGTAATCTTGTCGTAATCCTGTGTAATCCTGTCGAGTCTGCGCCAGTCAAATTCAAATACTTCTTCTTTAGAGCCAGTTGTATTTAAAAACATTGAGTATATTGAAAATAAACGTATGTACAGTACAGTTACAATTAAAGTTCACATATAAGAATTACAAACATTAGATATTAACAAAGTTCAAAGTAATGATCCCCTGCAACAGGTTCGTCGGAAAAGCACCTTGCGACGCACAAATTCAAAGTCTACAACAACACAACAAGATGAGACGATCTTCTAAGACAGCTTAGGCGAGCCAAGGTTAGCGTGAGTTCACTCAATGTCCAAAGTAAAACTAAACTTCCCGCCAGAACTTCACTGCTTTTATAGGATTGAAGCTATACTGAACTCCACCAATCAGCATCTACCAGCTGTATAAGACGTCCGCCGATCGTCCGATGTTTCTTAACCAATCAGCGGTCGAGTTTTCAAAATGTCGTTATCGCCGTTTCCATGGCGATAACGGTCGTTCACGAAAAGGCGGGAAAACCGCGCGCTAGACGATTTTTATTCCCGACACCTCCACGGCCGAGGATCAAACTGAGCTTACTTAAGCCTGTTTGATTCCCTTCACAACACCAAACAATCTTACAAAAATCGTCCGATGTCGGACTGACCCATACATCCGGAACATCCGGGAATTTTACCCGTCTACGTGCAGAGATGCCTTTGTTACCTATGCCTACTAACCGCTTTCGTAAAGCCAACGCAATCCGGTATGGGGTAAACCGTTTCGGGATCCACCCTCCAGTAAGCGTCCAGATGTTTTTCTTTTTCGGTCT
>NW_019384433.1:409649-411017 GCF_000671375.1 Centruroides sculpturatus | reverse complement strand
AGTCAAATTAAAATACTTCTTCAGAGTCAGTTGTATTTAAAAACATTGAGTATATTGAAAATAAACGTATGTACAGTTACAATTAAAGTTCACATATAAGAATTACAAACATTAGATATTAACAAAGTTCAAAGTAATGATCCCCTGCAACAGGTTCGTCGGAAAAGCACCTTGCGACGCACAAATTCAAAGTCTACAACAACACAACAAGATGAGACGATCTTCTAAGACAGCTTAGGCGAGCCAAGGTTAGCGTGAGTTCACTCAATGTCCAAAGTAAAACTAAACTTCCCGCCAGAACTTCACTGCTTTTATAGGATTGAAGCTACATTGAACTCCACCAATCAGCATCTACCAGCTGTATAAGACGTCCGCCGATCGTCCGATGTTTCTTAACCAATCAGCGGTCGAGTTTTCAAAATGTCGTTATCGCCGTTTCCATGGCGATAACGGTCGTTCACGAAAAGGCGGGAAAACCGCGCGCTAGACGATTTTTATTCCCGACAGAAATCCTTTCATTTTAAATTTTATCCAGATATTCTCAACATTACTCACCAGTGGGTGTGTTCGTTTGGGTCAGTTGTTGTCGTCTTTATTTATTGTGAAGTTTTCTGTTTTTTTGTTATTGTTAAGAATGGGAGGATTTCCTCCCATTCTTAACAATAATTTGGAAATGTAAATAAATAATAAAGAAATAATTTGGAAATGTAAATAATAAAGGTTTGGATAATGTTGAATATCAACTACAAAATAGCCATAAATAAAGTAAAATAATAAGTTTACATGGTTAACGATTATTTAATATTAATATAATAAATATAAATACAACTTTTTTACAAAGAAAAATCCTTTGTTTCAGTCATTTTTTCATTGTTCGCACCATTAGCAGTAGCCTAAAAAAGAAGGTCGTCTCCGTGAGTATTTGTGTTTTTTAATGAACTGCTGATGGTACAAACAATGAAAAAATGACTGAAACAAAGAATTTTTCTTTGTAAAAAAGTTGTATTCATATTTATTACTAGCTGCAAGGACCTGCTTTGCTGGGTTTTTATTTGTTTGTACATTTGTATGTAATATAGTTTTTTATATATATATATATATATAAAAGACTGTTTTTCTAAGTAATCTAGAATCTAGCTGCAAGGACCCGCTTCGCTGGGTTATTAAAAAGTAACGATAGTGAAGATTAAGATAATTACATTATAGCCAATCTTACCCGTTTTCACAGAATGCAAGAATTAGGTCCCCCGTTTCCAGATTAATTACAGACCTGGTCCCGATTCTATTTCTGAACGTCTGTTCACGTCAAGTCAAATGAACTATTTTCAACGTTTCTGGAACGTTTACAATTGTTCTATAATCGAACCA
>NW_019384433.1:384416-406684 GCF_000671375.1 Centruroides sculpturatus | reverse complement strand
ATCGAATGTAATTTTATAATGCCGTTTCTAGTTGTCCAAAACAATTTCATCGAAGAATCATTACAGAATAATTGTATAGCATTTAAAATTTCTTTAGCTAAAAATTTTAATTGTCTATGAAATCCAACATCTAAAGGTTGGCATATAGATGTACACTTTGGTGGAATAATTAATATTTCGCATGAATTTTGATTTGTAGATGTTTGAAATACTGTATTATAAATATTAATATTTGTTTGTCCACTCCACGAGTCAATTATTAATAAAGAGTTTTCTGTTATATTTGGAGATAATACATCTTTTACATAATTTGTAATAATTGCTGTAGATAATTTGCCAGATGAGCTAGCTGTAACAGTTACGTTTGGGGCATTGAACAGCGATGTTTGAACTCTAGGTCCAAAAGTTCCGTGAGCCTCTTGTAAGCAAATAAATACATTATCTACAACTTGTCCGTTAGCATTAATTAAATATTGAACGGTGTAGGAATGCGTAACTTTATTACTTGGAGAATGTGCAAATCCAATAGTATTTTTTTTTTCTCCTTTATATGAAGGTGTTCTTGGTGAAATCATTTTGTACGAAATGATTTCATACAGATCCATATTGAATATAAAGTTACATGAGTAAGATGGAAAAAAATTTTTTACTGTTGCTTGAAATTGTGCACTTTTATTAAAATATTTTTTTCATTTACTATTTTTGTTTTATTTACAAGTTTTGTAATTTTTCGAGATACTAATCTGTATTCTTTCTTAAATTTAGCAACTCAGGAATCACTAGCTGTAAACTTAATTGAACTATTCAGCTCAAGAAATTTCTGTAATGCCCATATTTTTAATTGATTACCCTTAACAATTTTATAGCTGCCTCGATCTTTGTCAAACATTTGTTTAGTATGTTCTTTAATGATTTTTAATGTTTCAATTCTATGTTTTTGAAATTGAAATTGTTTTTCCCATTTATATAAACCACTAAAATGTTTTAATTCTTTAGCTCCTTTTCGCTGTAATGTGCATAATTTTCATTTTGGATGTTTCTTATGTAAGTTAAGAATTTCTTCTTTTTGTTTTGTTAAGATTATATTCTTATCAGCTTTTTCATCATATGAATATCCAGATTCACAAACATTGTCTGCGTTAGCAACTTCTTGAAGCAGACAAGTGGTTTTTTTCCATCTGAAATATCTTTAATCAAATTATTATCTTCCATCTGACAAAGTTTAACATTAAATTAAAAAATTTATACATTAAAAGTTACTGTACCTCTACTTATTTTTGCAATTAAAACTTGAATGGCACTTCCTATTCGAAAGAACTCCTGAAGTTCTGCACTTACAAGGTAACTGTTGGAGTGTCTTTTAATAAATATTAATAAAATTTAGTTAATAATTATGTTAAAAGTATATAAACTCTATATTAAATTTGTAATATTCACTAAAACTATTAATCAGGGTTAATAGCAATCAAATGTTGTACTATTTTAGTTTAACACAAATATACAAATTTTTAGTATTGAAAGGGTGGCGGAGGAAGATGACGATATTACATTTACAGAGTAGAATAAGGAATAAACTCAAATAAATGTTATATGAAAGTTTACATATATATACTACTTTAACAATAAAATATAATATAAAAGTAATGATAGAATAAATACAAAGAAAATAATCGAAACGTAATAAGTAAATACATTTTATTATATGTAGTTAACTGAAAAGTAATTACATTCACAAATTATTAAATGGGCAAATATTTACGTGATATTTTTCAATAAAACGAAATAAACAAAGAACTTGTCGACATCTTGCACATTTAACAAATCNTGGACTCATAGATAGTATTTAACTGAAAAATAATTACATTTGCAAGTTATTAGATGAGCAACTATTTACGATATTTTTCAACAAAACAAAATAAACAAAGAACTTGTTGACATCGTTCACATTTAATAAATTGAATGTTTTGGCAATTATTCTCAACTCAATTTAAACTGTCAGTGTTTAAAAAAAAGAAAAACAAAGTTGTTTTACATTTAAAAATTCACATTTTTCATTTCATTTTCAAAAATTGAGTTGAGAATAATTGCCAAAATATCCAATTTGTTAAATGTGAATGATGTCAACAAGTTCTTTGTTTATTTTGTTTTGTTGAAAAATATTGTAAATAGTTGCTCATCTAATAACTTGCAAATGTAATTATTTTTCAGTTAAATACTATCTATGAGTCCAGAAGCAAACCATGCATATTTAATCAAATTATTAAATATTGGCACAGATAATTGATGATAAAGAATCAAATATTATTTTATTTTGCCATTTTTAGTTGTCCAAAACAATTTTATCAAAGAACCATTACAAAATAATTGTATAGCATTAAAAATTTCTTTAGCTAAAAGTTTTACTTTTCTATGAAATCCAACATCAAAAGATTGGTATATAGACATACATTTTGGTGGAATAATTAGTACTTCACATGAATTTTAATTTATAGGTGTTTGAAATACTGTATTATAAATGTTAATATTTGTCCACTCCATGAGTCAATTATTAATAATGAATTTTCTGTTATATTTGGAGATAATACATCTTTTACATAGTTTGTAATAATTGCTGTAGATAATTTGCCAGATGAGCTAACTGTAACAGTAATGTTTGGGGGCATTAAACAGTAATCTTTGAACTATGGGTCCAAAGATTCCATGAGCCTCTTGTAATCAAATAAATACATTACCTACAACTTGTCCATTAACATTAATTAAATATTGAACAGTGTAGGACTGCATAACTTTATTACTTGGATAATGTGCAAATCCAATAGTATTTTTTTCTCCTTTATATGAAAGTGTTCTTGTGCGGCTTTTATTAAAATATCCTTTTCATTTACTATTTCTGTTTTATTTAAAGTTTTGTAATTTTTTGAGATACTAATCTGTATTCTTTTTTAAATTTAGCAACCCAGGAATCACTAGCTGTAAACTTAATTGAACTATTCAGCTCAAATTTCTGTAATGCCCATATTTTTAATTGATTACCTTTAACAATTTTATAACTGCCTCAAGCTTTGTTGGACATTTGTTTAGTATGTTCATTAATTATTTTTAATGTTTCAGTTCTATGTTTTCAAGATTTAAATTGTTTTTCCCATTTATATAAATCACTAAAATGTTTTAATTCTTTAGCTTCTTTCCTTGTAATGTGCATAATTTCCATTTTGGATGTTTTTTAAGTAAGTTAAGAATTTCTTCTTTTTGTTTTGTTGAGATTATATTCTTATCAGCTTTTTCATCATCATTTGAATATTCTGATTCACAGTCAGTGCCTGCATTATCAACTTTTTTTTCTTGAAGTTAACAAGTTTTTATAATTTATTTTGTATACTAGTACATTCTATATATTAACAGGACTTATTATACTGGAATTATGGATGCAGATATTTAGTCTTATAGTTTAAAAATAATGTTCTTTATTAAGTTCACCTGCATATTATTTTTAAACTGTAAGACTAAATATCTGCATCCATAATTCCAGTATAATAAGTCCTGTTAATATATAGAATGTACTAGTATACAAAATAAATTATAAATAGTGTTAAAAAAAGGACAAAAAAGGCATAATAATTAACAAGTGTTTGTTTTTTCTTTTTTCCATCTGAAATATCTTTAATCAAATTATTATCTTCCATCTGACAAAACTCTTTATCATCTCTACTTACATAATTACTTAAAATATCACTAAATGCATTAAAAAGCACTTCAGCTACCTGTTTATCAATGTCCAAAATAATAGGCCTACAAATCTATTTATAGACCAGACATTATCACATAAACGTTTAAATTCTGCTATAATATTTTGAATATTTACGTTTAAATCTTCTTCCATTTTTGAAAATTCTAGAATTTATTCTAAATGTAATATTGTTGTCTTCCTCCATGACTCTTTCACTACTAAAAATTTGCATATTTGTGTTAAACTAATATAAAATAGTATGACATTTGATTATGTAGTGTCTTGGATATACCAGCATATACTGAGTACTAAAGGGTAATGTAATGAGGACTTCACAAATTTAGATAAACATGACAAGTCAGGTTTATTAAAAACACAAAGCCATAGACTACAGCTGGTATCTTTGACTTATATACATGTACTATTGCAACCAATTAGTATGGTTACTTAACAAAGAGAACAATGTCGATCTGAGTATTAAGGTAAATTCCCATTTTAAATAATTACATTTATATACAGGATGACAAACGCATGTTGTTGCATTTCTTCTTGGTTAATTCTTTTGTACACAATTATCCCATTCAACACACAGCAGTCTGTTATCAAAACATGATCACCTACATGTCTACTAAAATCTATAACTAATAAATAATAGTCTTACTAAAGTCCTTTAGCGACTCTTGATCATGATCCACACATCCTATACTCGTATATGATGATTTCTTGAAGATGGATTTGGATTCCTTCTTCTTGATTGAGCTGTTCCTTCTTCAGCTGTTCTCTCCAAGGTCCACCACATTATACCTTTTCCTTTCCTTTCCTTGTCCAGACAGGAGCTCTGAAGCCAGGAAAAAAGTCCTCAAACACATAAAGCAATTGAATTTATATCCCCTGCCATCTGGGAATGCCGTTTTAGCACATGACCTCCCCCTTTTGACCAATCAAGAGATTCATATCTGTCTAACAAAGAAAAGGTGATACCTGGAAACAGGACGGAAGACAATGCGAAATATATAAAAAGTAGAGCCTGATACAAAATTAATGGAAACCTGCTTATATACTAGAATAACATGGAAACATACAAAAGAACAATATATAACATAGTAGTGTAGCACTACAATTGCTATTAACCCTGATTAATAGTTTTAGTGAATATTACAAATTTAATATAGAGTTTGTATACTTTTAAAAATTTTGGAATGCCTTTTATAAATTTTATTAATATTTATTAAAAGACATTCCAACAGTTCCCTTGTTAGTCATGCAGAAGCATTTCTTGAATTCTTGATCTTCAGAAATTGATTTTATATTACTAATTTCTTAAATGGACCTTTCTTCATTTGAAGCTTCCTTGAGGAAATTCATTTTTGAGCACACACCAAGAACTGGTTTCTTGTATAAGTTTGAGGAAGTGCCCCATATTTATTTGCATGTGTATAAAACTGATAATTTTTTATAGAAATTACCATAAAAAGAATGTTTCTAGGATCTACTTGTAATCTGTTGCTTTCAGAAATTTAATTTTTACCATACTACCAATTTCTACAGAAGGGAATGGCCTAATTAGCTGAACTTCATCTTTTTGGCTTGGATCATAAAATTTTCTTTAGCAAGCCAACAGTTCTTAGAGACTTTTTTTTAATACAAAAGTTGCAGAGAAAAAGTTTCAAAAGTTTCAACATCAAATGTAACACAAGAAGTTTCTTGTGTTACATTTGATGTTGAAGCTTTTCTTCATGATTTCATAATCACAAGAAAAGCATGTGACTTTATTTTCTGTCTCTGTTGCTCTATATTCTTCAGAACTTAATTCAACTTGCTGTCTTGATACTATCATCTACACCAGGGGTTACCAAACTATGGCCCGTGGGCCAGATCCAGCCCCTGAGGTCAGTCTATCTGGCTTGTTGCCACACTGTACCACAAATGAGCTAAAATATAATTATTTATATGGAAATGTAATATATTGTAGATGAACTTATTATGTAATAAAAATTAAAATAAGTGTAAGTAAAAATGCCAAAATTAGTCCAATCTGAGAAGCACTATGAACCAAGAATGTCATGTTCTTGATTCACACGGTTTTATAAGTTTTGCCCCTGAAGCTGCCTTTTTATTGGAAACCGATCAGAGGGTGCGGGAGAGGTCAGTTTCACAACTAAATAAGACTCCTCTCCAGCTACGTTTTCCTTGACTTTAGTCTTTTCAATTGTTTTAATAAAAAAATTTTATTGTTCAATCAGGACGTTAAATCTCCATATTAGTGTCTGAAAATGGAGCTCTTTATTTCTTGATAGAGTGGTCACCTTCAGACCCTCAAAGCGGCTTCCATCTGGTACCTCACATATCACAGGGTGTTTCTTGTGAAAAACATCTTACTAAATCCTGCCTGCGTGGCAGTGTACTATCTCCATTTCTATGGAATCTTATTATAAACTCTCTTTTGTGCAATAATAGTATAAGTGTTTTCATAGAAGCATTTGCAAATGATATTGTGTTAGCCTATCAGCATGAAGATCTTCAAATAGTGCAGGAGAAGCTAAGTGGAAGCCTTAAAGACTGGGCACAAGGAAACAAACTTTTATTTAGCACAAACAAACTGTAGGAACGATCTTTACCTCTAAGTATAAGTATTCGTTCCCATCTCTCAAACCCAATAATGTGATTATTAACTGGGTCAGCACACACAAGTACTTGGGTGTCTATCTTGACACTAAGTTAACTTATAAAAACCATCTAGAGCACATTTTGGCTCGGGTCAAACAATTTAGTAATCAACTCATGAGATGTACACAGTGTACCTGGGGCTTAACTTCTGCAGTTGTCTCAACTTTGATCAACGAAGCTATACAACCGCTGGTGTTTTATGCAGCTTCTTGTTGGGTTCATGTTTCCTACAAGACCTCCTACGCTTCTAAACTTCTTAGTGTGCAATGTCTTTTTCTGTTGAAAAAAGTTCATTGCTATAGAACTGTATCTACAGATGCTTTGACAGTTCTGGCAGGTGTTCGTCCATTGCCCCTGGCTCTGCAGGCTAAGGTGCTCCAGTATTATGTGAGGATGAGGTTGCATCATCACTTTCCACGAGTGTCTCCTTTGGAGGACTGGTATCAACTTATCCCATATGAGTGGGGTGTTCACAATGGCTCTTTGCATCCAGCTGACTTCAACCTGCCTGATGTCTCTTGACCCTATTACTGGGCCTGCTATTCTGACTGACATTTACATCACAGATGGTTCTAAGTCTGAGCTTGGTGTTGGCTCAAGTGTATGTGTAAGTGTATATACCCAACTACATGAGAACCCTCTGCAAATTTTTAGGCAGCGTTACAATCAGGCTACCAGTATATATCAGTTTAAGACGAATTAGCTGCAATCCATCAGGAAGTTTGACACTCCCTGACCGATTCAAAGTTATTTCAATTTTTAATGACTCTAAAGCTGCTTTGACTTCTCTTATGAATTTTGATTTTTGAAGTAGTCGGATCAGAAATATTCAAGAAACTGTAAGTTTAAGTTTGAAATGCTGTAAATTCTTCTATGACCCAGAACATGTAGGGGTGATCGGTAATGAGATTGCAGATGCTGTGGCAAAAGATGCTTCTAAAGATGAAAGCCTACCTCTGACTTTACAGCCTTATTCTAGAAACGTCCTGATGAGGATAATTTATGACTATCTTATCTCTGCATAGAACCAGTCATGGACTTCTTCGTCTAAAGGAAATGTCACCAAGATATTCTACCCATTAGTTTATGATTTTCTTAAGAATCCAATTAAGAATTTTTCCTATTCCTTTTCTCAGATACTAACTGGACATGGTAATTTTAATTGATATCTAGCATCATGTAATTTGGCCAGCAGTACTTTCTGCTCATGCACAATGGGTAAAGTTGAAACTGTAAAACATAATTTACAAATGTCATATATATGAAGTTGAACACTTCAGGCTAATGCTGAAAGTTCTGTCCTTGGGATATAGTTGGCCCTGTCCAGCCCATATTCTTGTGTCCAATGAACTGTGTGCTTACTTTGCTATTACATCTTGTCATTTTATGTATGTAATTATTGATTTAGTGTAATACTCACTTCAGAGTGGTGCACTCAAAAAAGGAAAAAAAAAGAGTAGAGGAAACACACTCTAGCTCCTTAGCAGACTTTCCAGTTCCCATACAAGCTCTTCTCACACTAAAAGCAGTTTTCTTCAAATCATCAGAATATTAAAGTCAAATGTAATAGTAGTAGGTGGCAATAGTAGTAATAGATGATAATGATAATGTAAAATCTCAAAAAGCATTTAATCTAATTAAAACTATTGAAGAAGTCAAATATTTAAGTTTTTCTTTCTAACTTATTTTATCTTTAAATCATTTTGAAGAAAGGTTTATTTACCATAAATAACAATAAACATTTTAAATTGTTAAATTTATAATAATTAACATTAAATATAATAATAAATTTTTATTTCTAAATTTCAGAAAAACTCATCTCAGAAAATAAAAGGAGATTAAAGCATTCTTATAGGACTAAACATGCACGCATGAGATCTTTGTTATGGGAAGGACCTGGATATGACTGTTCTGTAAAAGATTATTTTATAGAGTTAATAGTAGAAAAGGGAAAACTTAGAAGTAGTCCTGAAGAAAACAGAGTAATTAAACTCGGTGATATATTTGTGCAATTACCAGAAGAAGAAGCATTACAAAAATTCCTTATAATTGGTGATCCAGGTTATGGAAAAACAACACTTTGCAAGAAATTAGCTTATGATTGGGCAACTTCTGTCAACTATTTGAAACATTTTGCTTTTGTAATTATTGTTACATTACGTGATATAAAAGAAAAAAGTATTAATGATATTATTATTGAAACCATTTTTCAGACTTTAGAAAAAATAACTATTGAAGAAATAAAAGAGCTGGATCAGAACTTCCTAATTATTCTGGATGGATATGATGAAGTAGCAAATAATCATTCAAATATTGTTTCAGATTTTATTGAATATGAATATCAAAATATTTCTTCAAAAATGACCATTGTAGTAACTAGCCGACCACGTTTTGTGCCTGAAAACATAAAAGAAGAAATGGAAGAACATTTTTCCATAAATGGATTTGACAAAAACGCCCAATTAAAATATATAGAATCTGTATTCCAAGATAAAGAAATAATTCAATATCTTATTAAGCAGTTAAATCAAAATGAATTTCTTTTTAATATAGCCAAATGTCCATTGATGTTACATATGATATGTTGCTTTGAAAGAGCAAACTATATATCGGAACTAAAACGGTTAACAGATTTATATATAAAAATGTTACAGTTAATTATGAAAAGATCTGCAAAAAAATATGATCTCAGTAAATTGAAACATGGTAGATATTTTCATGGTGAAGCTCTTTTAATTAAATTAGGAGAATTAGCATGGAACTATTTGCAGAATAATGCTGAAATTACTTCTGAATGTTTAAAGACATATTTTCCTGATGATAATGAATATCAAGTGGTTGTTAACCTAGATATTTTGATACTTTCATCATTTATAATTGAAGGAAAAGAAATTTACAAATATGATCCATTGCATAGGTCATTTTTTGAGTTTCTTTCTTCATTATATTTATCTACATTGAAGAAATTACCATCAAAAATTAAAAAGATTCCAAATATTAATTATATATTTTTGTCTGGTCTTTGTGATAATGAACCACTTCCAGCCTTTTGTAAAACAATTCGTTTTTGTGATAAATATGAATATAATATTCCATTTTTACAAATGATCTATAATGAAATGAAAAAGAATGAAGAAAATTTTAGTAAATTTTGTTCTCCAATTAATGTCTTGAAGGTTAATGTAATAACTGACAATGTAGATATACTTGAGAAAGTTATGAATTGTGAGAAGTTAAAAACACTGACTTTAATTTTACCTGAAAGTTGGAATGGACTCGAGCCAATCAGAGATAAATTGATAAAGATTAACTTTAATTACTGTAATCTTCATTGTTTTCTGTATGCAGGATACAGAAATGCTAAAAAATTTGCCTTATGTTTTGATATACGTGATTCCATATCAACAATTTTATATATAATAGGGAATATAGAATGTAAACATTTAAAAGTTTACCTTTCAGGATCATATAATATTGATACTAAAACGTTCCAAGAATATAAAAGCATCATATATCTATCACCAGTTCCATCTGAACTGCAGAATGCATTTAATTTCAATAAAACTGAAGCAATAATAATTGAAGGAAAAAATGGATCATCATTTCTCATTTCTTGTGAACAGTATGATGTTTTGCAGAAAGAAGGATTATTTTTACCTATTTTTGGTGAAAAAAGAATAGATATTTTAAGGAGCAGTAATATGTAATTAACAGTAGTATAGCAACAAAATTTGATACTTATGACCATTTTGTGAGGAAAATAAAAAGCTCATTACATACAAATATGCAATACAAGTATATATACTGTATATTGGCATCTGTTGAAGGAACCATATTGGCCATATCCTTGTTATACCACTGTTAATTAAGAAGCTATATTGATTTGTTCATTGTGAAACAGAAATTATTACAAAGTCTGTTGTAAATTGTTATTAATGTTATGATTCAAAAATTGTTTTGAATCTTTTTGAGATTTTAGTTGTTTAAACTTTATGAAAGTTTATCATTAGTAGTGCACAATTCTGATATGAATACATTAATCCGGTGTTTCCCAACCCTTTTTGTGCTATGCCCACCTAAGCCTTTATAAAATTCTTATGCCCCCCTAACATATACAGTGGCTATATAGTTAACTTACACTCTGGACGAGTCCATTTTCAAATTGCCCCCCTTGTGGGGCAGGGCCCCACATTGGGAAACACTGCATTAATTGGATAACTGGATAGTTTGAATATTCAAAATATTCTGATTTCCATCCACATTAGAGAAAGTTCAGGAGGTACTGTACATAAATGTAGTATACAAGTGAATAATATGTATGTATATTGACTTACAGGAAGATGGATAATTTTTGTTATCCACATTGGAAAAAGAAGTGCTTGTTGTATGTTTGTATATATTCACATATATAAGTAAAACTTATTCTATTTTTATGCTTATATATAGAATTTAATATTTTAAAGTGTATTTTTTAAAAGGAAATACATTTTTAAGTAAAGTGTAGAATTAATATTTTAAAAATATGTCAGCTGAAAAATTGCACACTTCAATCATGCAACTTGTTGAAAAACAATTATTTTTATGTATTTGATACATATTTATATTATATTAATAATTAAATGACTTGATCTAATGTCATTTTATATATAATTTTATTATTATTATTACTATTATTTTATATATGTAATAGTTTATATTTGTTATAAAAAATTGCACAAAAGATTTTGTATCTTTAAAAATATATAGCTGAATTCAATGGAAACTATTTTCTTGAAATTACTGGCTTTGTTTAAAGTCTCAACTTGTTAATGTTTTAGAAAAGTCTAGCACTTTGTGCTTTGTCCATCATCAGGAGTCAACAAGAGAAATTATGAACAAGAGATCTTTTTGTTCTCAAATAATTTGAAGAGCATTTTTAACAAATTTGTCATGCTTTAAAAATGTTGAAAATAAATTATTTTTGTTTTATTTGATGTTTTAATTCATTTATTACACAAAATATTTGTCATCAGGGTGGATTGGAGAAATGGGTTCTAGTTCATTAAAATCATGAACTGTACTGTACATATTACAAGAATGATGTTTCTCAATGACCTCAAATTAGATAATCCAATTTCTAACTGTTAATGGGTTAGATTAGAAAACTAATCGTTAATCTAATCTAATTTAGACCTGCCCAGCTTTCTCCAAGAAATGAGATTGCCATTTTGTTTATTCTGTCATTTCAAGAAATTTGATTAAGATTGGATATCATTCATGTTTTCAATGTTAATGCAATAGAGAGACAATATTCATCTCCACAACTATAAAAGAAAAGAATAATGTGAGATCTAAATAATTTTTAGGGTTATATTCTGGTCAGAAGTTTTGAGTTTAATATACTTTTTCAAAATCCAGATTAGTGTTTATTTTGAATCAAATTGGATACAAAATTAAGCATTTGAAAGAAAATGGTCAATTATTAACTGTGGAATTTTTGGTTTAAAAATTTAAAATTGAATTAAAATAACAAAAGGATATACTAAGAATTTTTTTCTCTCAAGAAAACCTTTAATCATTTTTAAAAAGTAACATTGATTAACTGTTTACAACTTATCAAGAATAATTATAAATTAACTCTGACAAGATGCAAATATGTTGTTTTTGTCAAAGCTGGTTCAGTGCAGACTAAAAGCACAGTGTAAGGAAGAAGTGAGGAAGCTCTCAAAGCCATCCAAGGTTATTCAGAAATTATCTACCAGAGAGCACAATAATTGCATTTGGCTATTTTATGGCATAATTCTAAAACCCGCTCGTTTTCCTGTGTGCGGAACTTAACAGTTTGCCCTGGTATCCATAGATGGCAGGGGGTTTAATTGTAGTAAAACTATATACCAGTCGACCCCCCCCTATAATACTGTTGATAATTCTGTTTTATATGAATTCCATGTTGTACGAGTCACTTAGATTTTACAAATACGTGGGCCGTTCACAGCCCGGCACACGTATTTGTAAAATCTAAGTGACTCGTACAACATGGAATTCATATAAAACAGAATAATCAACAGTATTATAGGGGGGTCAACTGTATATATATATATGAGCATAACAATTCTTTGAGATACACGTGTAACTAAGCAAGTATTTTTGTTTATATTTTACTTTTCAAAAACATGATGGTTGTTCTGCACCAAACTGTTCTAATAACAGCAGACATAAAATATATATATATTTTTTCACTTTCCAAGTGATGAAAATAGGCGAAACATACAGAAAAATTTGAGAAGAGCAGATTGAACACCAACTAGAAACAACGGTACTTGTGAATCTTTATCCCAGATGGTGGCGCCGCCTAGGCGACAACATCTCAACTAGTACTTGTATCCCCTGGAAACAAATTGACTCAGCCAGTTGACCTACCAACAGACACGTGTTTTCCAAACCTTTGTGAGAAAGAAAAAATTTCTACGTTATATGATTTATCACGCACCGAAGAAGAATCTATATTGTCTTTTCAAAAGAAAGGTATTTTACCTAGTGCTCGAATATGCAAAAATAAGCATGAAATGAAATTAAATATGTCTAAAGGCGTTTGGAGATGCACCATAAGTAGCTGTGATGTAATGATAAGCATTTGTTCCAATAATTGGTTTAGCGGATCACGGATACCATTTTTAACGGCGGTACGATTTATTTACCATTGGACGGAGGAAGTTACATCTATAAAGTGGTGTCGAAAACATCTAAATATTTGCCACAAAACAACTATAGACTGGAATAGTTTTTGAGGAAGATATGTTTTTTACATTTGTTGAAACAACCGAACAGGCTAATAGGCGGTCCCGGAAAAATCGTGGAAATCGACGAAGCGCTTTTCACAAGGCGAAAAAGCAACGCTGGAAGGGTTCTTCCACAACAGTGAATATTCGGCGGAATATGCCGAGAAATTGGTGATTGTTTTCTCGTTCCAGTTCCTAATAGAGAATCAACCACACTAATGACAAAAATCGTGAAGCACATTGAACAAGAATCAACAATTTATTCTATCTGTTGGCGAGCTTACAGGACAGATGAATTAGAAAGAGCGGGTTACAGTCATTTTACTGTAAATCATAAATATAATTTCGTTGATCCAACAACGGGTGCGCACACTCAAAACATCGAAAGACTATGGGGTTCCGCTAAGTGGCGCAACAAAAAACAACGAGGCACGGGTTGCCATCATCTGGAGTCTTACCTTGCAGAGTTTATGTGGAAGAAGTCATTGGGACAAGGAAATGCTTTTGAAAACATATTAAAAGCAATCGCGGAAATATGGCAGCCCTAAACTATATGCCAGTAATATCTAATAATGTAAATGGCTATGTAGACATGTAATATACTTTAAAATAAACGATAATTTAAACTAATTTAAATGTTTGTTAACTTTTTCTTAAAATTATTGCAAAGTTTTAATTAACAACGTTGAAATAGCAAAACTAAGTTGTAACACGTGTGTTGGTAGGTTAGCTGGCCGAGTTAATTTGTTTCGAGGGGATTCAGGTACTAGTTGAGATGTTGGTCGCCAGGGCAGCGCCATCATCTGGGATAAAGATTCACAAGTACCGAAACAACTTTCTATGTAATACAGTATAATTATTTTATAATAAACTAGCTTTTACCCGCGACTTCGCCCGCAGAGATTTTGCAAGCAAACTCCATTTATATCCAGTATTTCAACAACCATAGTAATTGTTATATAACACCTGCCGATGAGAATTACTGAGAATAAAACGAACTGTTTTCAATTTGATCAATTTTCTGGAACGTTTACAATCGTTCTATAATCGAACCAATATGCAATAACAAATTCGAATTTAAAACGGTTCGAACATTTGGTTAAAAAATCGAAATATATGAAAATATTTACAACAATGTCTGAAATGTTATCAATTTAATACACCAAGTACTCAATGAAGACTAAACATAGTTGAAAACAAAAAATCGCATCTAAAATAGTACAGTAGAAGCCGTTCTTCAGGTTAAGCCTTAATCCTTTTGTTGGAATCAACGATAAAAATTATTGTCTAATGTTATACGACATCGTTACGTACTGTACAACGCATTGTGTCGCGATGTTTTGTAAACGTTCTTCCGTTACGTAATAAAAGGTTGGTGGCGCTGTTAGAGACGGTGGCCTTGTTTCACTCTTCCCTTTTCAGCGCTGACCTTCGGTAAGTCAAGACAGTGTAATCTTTGCGTATTTTTTGTTTCTTTGTTATATAACCAGTTACGCGAGTCTCAGTGGCGTAGCGTGAGTGTCAGCCGCCCGGGGCAAAGGAAAATTTCGCCGTCCCCCTTATTTAGGTATCTCAACTTAAAAGACTAAAATTCAGTTTCGTCACAGAATAAGTAATGAAAAATTCCGTGCTAGTGTTGCCACTTTTTTAAAATCGCTGACCCGGACGGCAGGTGAGGTTTGTTCGAACAGAAGTTCCTGACGCATGCGTATGTCATTTTGCAATACGAAGAATAATGTGCAGTGTATGCCAGTTTTAAATCAGTTACAATTAGCGACTAGGGAGACTTGGGTGGGAGTAACGTAACCTAGATGACCTAGCTCTATTGGATATTGGAGGTGTATGTGAGTACGAATGCATCGTACAAACAAACAAAAAAAAAAAGGTCGACAGATTGCGCACCATCTCCCCGGGTAAAATTAATTGTTCATCCGGACGGTGAGTCGATTCCCGGACTGTCCGGATGGTAACGCTATACCGTGCTCATTTCAATCGGTCCGAATCGTAGGTGCGACGGAAATATGAAATATAATGATTCAAATTTTTACAAGATATTATTATTTATTGTGAAATTTTGCCGCCCCCTAAAAAGTCTCGCCACCACTACGCTACGCCACTGGCGAGTCTAACTAGTTTTTACTAATCTCTCCGACAAGCAACATCTAGACTAACACCTTTCCCTCTCCCTCCACGGAGGAATTTCCAAAAATCCCTTCTTAGTGTGTATTCTCATGGCGTACCCTAATAAAACATAGTTGAAAACAAAAAATCGCATCTAAAATAGTACAGTAGAAGCCGTTCTTCAGGTTAAGCCTTAATCCTTTTCCTCTCCCCCGCGGGGGGAATTTCCAAAAATCCCTTCTTAGTGTGCGTTTTCATGACGTACCCTAACTGTGTACAAAATTTCATCTCTAGATTCAGAGGTTTGCTCTGGACGATGATGAATCAGTCAGTCAGTCAGGACAAGTAATTTTATATATTTAGATTTCATGATTTCATATTGATATTAATATAGGTTTATATATTGATGATATTTCCATAATTAATTTATCAATCATATCTGAACACTTTAAGACATAATGCAAATTCATGATATTAATATTTGTGAAATTCATTTAATTTAAGCTAAAGTAATAAGTTCAGTGTTGACATTTAAATAAATTTTTTAAACAATTACATAATTGATTTCATTGCTAAAATTAATAAAATTCTTAAAATATATAATTTCTCTTTAGACTTTCCATTTGTAAATGTAACACATAAATGTGTTTATCGTGTGCTCAAAGACGGAATATTGACAGTTTGGAAAAATCTTAATTGTGAATCAAGTTATTAATTAAAGCCTAATAAAATTGCAACATTTTTCTATAATTGGTTTCTTATAATTCAAAAGTTCTTTTACAAATTTGCATTTTAATTTAATAGCTAATATAGGTTAAAGTAAGTTAATAATGGTTATAAAATGGACTCAATAAGAAGTATTTTAAAGAAATTTTATGAACAGCATCAGGCCGATGGAAAACAAAAGAAAAAATCCAAATGCTATTCCTAATATCCTATGTTTTTTCATATGCCTGATCTTCTAGAGTTCTAGAATGTAGAAGGAAAAACGTTTATGAAAGAATAACACTTCAACACGTAAATAATTTCGTAATAAATTCGTAAATATGTTTTATTATAATTTTTTATTTTTAATGTACAGTATATGTGTCTGTGATTTCATATTTGTGAGTTTCATAGTCATAGCAACAATAGAAATGATTTGTCTGCAAAGGCTTAACTAGAGCCATAATTAATAGTACTTGTTATTGAAAAAACATTTTGAATAACAAATGTACAAATGTTAGTAATTATAGATAATGAAAACTTAATTGAAAAAATGTTTGAACAAATTAATAATGATTACTTATATAAAATTAGATGATAACCCATATGAGAGTATAAAAAAACAATTAACTAAATTGATCAAAAAAAGTTATATAAATAATAATATAAATAATATAGAAAAAAATAATATTCTTGACTTCAAAAACAATAGAATCCCTACTCTAAATATTAGATTAAAAACTCATAAAGAAGAAGAAAAATTTAGACCCATCGTCGATTTCAAATACTCCATTCTTTATAATTTAGAACATTACATAAAACAACAATAAAATGTTTAGAAAATTCTATATATAGTATTAAAAATGCTGATACTGTCATTAATAGGATACAAAAATTAAAAAAAGATAATTCTGATAAATTAATGAGTTTAGACATAAAAAATATGTATCCCAGTATAAATTGGAAATTAATAGAAAAAAGTTTAAGTGAACTTAATGTACATANAAACTATATATCGGAACTAAAACGGTTAACAGATTTATATATAAAAATGTTACAGTTAATTATGAAAAGATCTGCAAAAAAATATGATCTTAGTAAATTGAAACATGGTAGATATTTTCATGGTGAAGCTCTTTTAATTAAATTAGGAGAATTAGCATGGAACTATTTGCAGAATAATGCTAAAATTACTTCTGAATGTTTAAAGACATATTTTCCTGATGATAATGAATATCAAGTGGTTGTTAACCTAGATATTTTGATACCTTCAGCATTTATAATTGAAGGAAAAGAAATTTACAAATATGATCCATTGCATAGGTCATTTTTTGAGTTTCTTTCTTCATTGTATTTATCTACATTGAAGAAATTACCATCAAAAATTAAAAAGATTCCAAATATTAATTATATATTTTTGTCTGGTCTTTGTGATAATGAACCACTTCCAGCCTTTTGTAAAACAATTCGTTTTTGTGATAAATATGAATATAATATTCCATTTTTACAAATGATCTATAATGAAATGAAAAAGAATGAAGAAAATTTTAGTAAATTTTGTTCTCCAATTAATGTCTTGAAGGTTAATGTAATAACTGACAATGTAGATATACTTGAGAAAGTTATGAATTGTGAGAAGTTAAAAACACTGACTTTAATTTTACCTGAAAGTTGGAATGGACTCGAGCCAATCAGAGATAAATTGATAAAGATTAACTTTAATTACTGTAATCTTCATTGTTTTCTGTATGCAGGATACAGAAATGCTAAAAAATTTGCCTTATGTTNATGGACTCGAGCCAATCAGAGATAAATTGATAAAGATTAACTTTAATTACTGTAATCTTCATTGTTTTCTGTATGCAGGATACAGAAATGCTAAAAAATTTGCCTTATGTTTTGATATACGTGATTCCATATCAACAATTTTATACATAATAGGGAACATACAATGTAAACATTTAAAAGTTTACCTTTCAGGATTATATAATATAGATACTAAAACTTTCCAAAAATATAAAAGCATCAAAAAACAATCGCCAGTTTCATCTGAACTGCAGAATGCATTCGATTTCAATAAAACTGAAGCAATAATAATTGAAGGAAAAAATGGATCATCATTTCTCATTTCTTGTGAACAGTATGATGTTTTGCAGAAAGAAGGATTATTTTTACCTATTTTTGGTGAAAAAAGAATAGATATTTTAAGGAGCAGTAATATGTAATTAACAGTAGTATAGCAACAAAATTTGATACTTATGACCATTTTGTGAGGAAAATAAAAAGCTCATTACATACAAATATGCAATACAAGTATATATACTGTATATTGGCATCTGTTGAAGGAACCATATTGGCCATATCCTTGTTATGGCCTCTGATAATTAAGTACTGTAGTTATATTGATTTGTTCATTGTGAAACAGAAATTATTGCAAAGTCTGTTGTAAATTGTTATTAATGTTATGATTCAAAAATTGTTTTGAATCTTTTTGAGATTTTAGTTGTTTAAACTTTATGAAAGTTTATCATTAGTAGTGCACAATTCTGATATGAATACATTAATCCAGTGTTTCCCAACCCTTTTTGTGCTATGCCCACCTAAGCCTTTATAAAATTCTTATGCCCCCCTAACATATACAGTGGCTATATAGTTAACTTACACTCTGGACGAGTCCATTTTCAAATTGCCCCCCTTGTGGGGCAGGGCCCCACATTGGGAAACACTGCATTAATTGGATAACTGGATAGTTTGAATATTCAAAATATTCTGATTTCCATCCACATTAGAGAAAGTTCAGGAGGTACTGTACATAAATGTAGTATACAAGTGAATAATATGTATGTATATTGACTTACAGGAAGATGGATAATTTTTGTTATCCACATTGGAAAAAGAAGTGCTTGTTGTATGTTTGTATATATTCACATATATAAGTAAAACTTATTCTATTTTTATGCTTATATATAGAATTTAATATTTTAAAGTGTATAATATGTATGTATATTGACTTACAGGAAGATGGATAATTTTTGTTATCCACATTGGAAAAAGAAGTGTTTGTTGTATGTTTGTATATATTCACATATATAAGTAAAACTTATTCTATTTTTATGCTTATATATAGAATTTAATATTTTAAAGTGTATTTTTTAAAAGGAAATACATTTTTAAGTAAAGTGTAGAATTAATATTTTAAAAATATGTCAGCTGAAAAATTGCACACTTCAATCATGCAACTTGTTGAAAAACAATTATTTTTATGTATTTGATACATATTTATATTATATTAATAATTAAATGACTTGATCTAATGTCATTTTATATATAATTTTATTATTATTATTACTATTATTTTATATATGTAATAGTTTATATTTGTTATAAAAAATTGCACAAAAGATTTTGTATCTTTAAAAATATATAGCTGAATTCAATGGAAACTATTTTCTTGAAATTACTGGCTTTGTTTAAAGTCTCAACTTGTTAATGTTTTAGAAAAGTCTAGCACTTTGTGCTTTGTCCATCATCAGGAGTCAACAAGAGAAATTATGAACAAGAGATCTTTTTGTTCTCAAATAATTTGAAGAGCATTTTTAACAAATTTGTCATGTTTTAAAAATGTTGAAAATAAATTATTTTTGTTTTATTTGATGTTTTAATTGATTTATTACACAAAATATTTGTCATTAGGATGGATTGCAGAAATGGGTTCTAGACAATGACCATGGTTTAAAGCTCATTAAAATCATGAATTGTACATATTGCAAGAATGATGTTTCTCAATGACCTCAAATTGGATAATCCAGTTTCTAACCGTTAATGGATAGAAAATTAATCGTTAATCTAATCTAATTTAGTCCTGCCCAGCTTTCTCTTCAAGAAATGAGATTGCCATTTTGATTATTCTGTCATTTCAAGAAATTTGATTAAGATTGGATATCATTCGTGTTTTCAATGTTAATGCAATAGAGAGAGAATATTCATCTTGACAACTATAAAAGTAAAGAATAATGTGAGATTAAATAATTTTTAGGATAATTTTAATTCTGGTCAGAAGTTTTGAGTTTGATACACATTTTCAAAATCCAGATTAGTGTTTATTTTGAATCAATTGGATACAAAATTAAACATTTGAGAGAGAATGGTGAATTATTAACTGTGGAATAGTAGTTGTCAAGTGTTTTACAATTTAAAATTGAATTAAAATAACACAATATACTAAGAATTTTTTTCTCTCAAGAAAACCTTTAATCATTTTTAAAAAGTAACATTGATTAACTGTTTATAACTTATCAAAGAATAATTATAAATTAACACTGATAAGATGCAAATGTGTTGCCTTTTGTCAAAGCTGGTTGACTGCAGACTAAAAGCACAGTGTAAGGAAAGAAAAGTGAGGAAGCTCTCTCAAAGCCATCCAAAGTTATTTATTTATTCAGAAGTTATCTATCAGAGAGCACAATAATCGCAATTGGCTATTTTATGGTATAATTCTAAAACCCACTTACTTTTTTCCTATGTGCAGAACTTAACAGTTTATCCTGGTATTGATAGATGGCAGTGGGTTTAACTAGTAAAACACTATATATATATGAGCATAACAATTCTTTGAGATATACGTGTAACTAAGCAAGCATTTTTGTTTATATTTTGCTTTTCAAAAACAATATGATAGGTTGTTCTGCACCAAAGTGTTCTAATAACAGCAGACATAAAATATAATTTTTTTCCACTTTCCAAGTGATTAAAATCATTGAAAAATACAGTAAAAATTTGAGAAGAGCAGATTGAACACCAACTAGAAACAACTTTATGTAATGTAAGTATTTTATAATAAATTTCGTGATTTCGTATTGATATTAATATAGGTTTATATAGTGATGATATGTTGTTCATATGACAAATTATTATTATTTTTATATTTGTCAGACTAAATTAAATATTCTTGGTATAATCAATTTATCAATCATATATGAACACTAAAAGTTTAAGAAATAATGCAAATTCATGATATTAATATTTGTGAAATTCATTTAAAGCTGAAGTAATAAGTTCAGTGTTGACATTTAAATTTTTTGAGCAATTACATAATTGATTTCATTGCTAAAATTAATAAAATTCTTAAAATATATAATTTCTCTTTAGACTTTCCATTTGTAAATGTAACACATAAATGTGTTTATCGTGTGCTCAAAGACGGAATATTGACAGTTTGGAAAAATCTTAATTGTGAATCAAGTTATTAATTAAAGCCTAATAAAATTGCAACATTTTTCTATAATTGGTTTCTTATAATTCAAAAGTTCTTTTACAAATTTGCATTTTAATTTAATAGCTAATATAGGTTAAAGTAAGTTAATAATGGTTATAAAATGGACTCAATAAGAAGTATTTTAAAGAAATTTTATGAACAGCATCAGGCCGATGGAAAACAAAAGAAAAAATCCAAATGCTATTCCTAATATCCTATGTTTTTTCATATGCCTGATCTTCTAGAGTTCTAGAATGTAGAAGGAAAAACGTTTATGAAAGAATAACACTTCAACACGTAAATAATTTCGTAATAAATTCGTAAATATGTTTTATTATAATTTTTTATTTTTAATGTACAGTATATGTGTCTGTGATTTCATATTTGTGAGTTTCATAGTCATAGCAACAATAGAAATGATTTGTCTGCAAAGGCTTAACTAGAGCCATAATTAATAGTACTTGTTATTGAAAAAACATTTTGAATAACAAATGTACAAATGTTAGTAATTATAGATAATGAAAACTTAATTGAAAAAATGTTTGAACAAATTAATAATGATTACTTATATAAAATTAGATGATAACCCATATGAGAGTATAAAAAAACAATTAACTAAATTGATCAAAAAAAGTTATATAAATAATAATATAAATAATATAGAAAAAAATAATATTCTTGACTTCAAAAACAATAGAATCCCTACTCTAAATATTAGATTAAAAACTCATAAAGAAGAAGAAAAATTTAGACCCATCGTCGATTTCAAATACTCCATTCTTTATAATTTAGAACATTACATAAAACAACAATAAAATGTTTAGAAAATTCTATATATAGTATTAAAAATGCTGATACTGTCATTAATAGGATACAAAAATTAAAAAAAGATAATTCTGATAAATTAATGAGTTTAGACATAAAAAATATGTATCCCAGTATAAATTGGAAATTAATAGAAAAAAGTTTAAGTGAACTTAATGTACATAGTAATTTGATTAACTTAATACAATTTGCATACAATAACAATTATTTC
>NW_019384433.1:311915-381091 GCF_000671375.1 Centruroides sculpturatus | reverse complement strand
AATACAGTAATACCCCGAACTTACGCGATAGGTGGGACCGAGCGATAACCGCATAAGTCGAATTTGCGTAAGTCGGGGTATAATTTCGCAATTTGTGTAAAATCCAAATCGGATGTATGTAAGCTAATAAATGTTCTTGTTAATCTTATCTCGTCTTTTGATTCGTTCACGGTTACAAGAAATCACCACACAGTCTCTCTAGCAGTGCCGGCCCGAGGCAAGTTTTAAGATGGAGCGAGATCCTATTATGGTGCCCCCTTGGTTGCCCCTAATTTATACCCTTTAATTTTCTTTACCACTGAGGCGCCCACTGGGATTTAGCGCCTGGAGCGGCTGCTCCGTTCGCCCTATGGTAGGGTCGGCTCTGCTCTCAAGTCTCCATAGATATAACAAACACAGAAAAAAATAACTCAAAATAAATTGTAGCTATGTGTCAATTTTGTACGACATGTCCGAACATGTAAGCTGAACAATGGTGTGGGGAGGAGTGAATAATCAAGAATTGCGTGGCGCTCAAACAAAAGACGAATCAACGAGATTTGAAAATCGCGTAACTCCGGGTTCGCGTAAGTCGAGGTATTACTGTATACACGAATAACTGATGATCATAATAAAAATATTAAACTTAAAGATTTAGAATTAAAATTTATAATGAATGATTACCCAAAGTTTATTCTTACTAAATGGAAAACAAGTTACTTAAAAAACAAATATAATACGAAGTTTAAAAATGAAAAAACATATAATAGATTTCCATATATTAAAAATATTTTTGATTATTGTAGTAATAGCCTTAAAAATTATAACATTTGTTTGGCCCCATCTTTGACCAATAAAATTTCACAGAATATATACAGATACATTAATAAGAGTAGTATTAATAACATAGATTACTTTAAAAAAGCTGGTATTGTATACAGGTTAGAATGTGATTGTCAGAATCCATATATGTAGGGTACATAGGTGAAACAGGGCGCATGTTAGAAGTTAGAATTAAAGAACATGAAGCGGCAATCAGATTAAAGTACAATAACTCTCCGTGGTTTGATCATACAAATAACAATAATTGTAAAATTAACCGAAATAATATAAAAATTCTGCATTTTGGAAAAGATGTTTATAAAAGAAAATTTAAAGAACATTTAGAAATAAGGAAACAAAAAAAATAATTTAATAAATCTCTCAGAAGGTATGCAAATTCATTGCCGCTGGTATGAATTAATAGATGGCGCTAAAACAAGTTAAAAATGTTATAAGTATGTTTAAACACGGTAAAATTATTTTGTAAAAAATTTTCTTCATTATAATCCTGATACTGGTATAATGTAGATTAAGTTAACTATGTCAACAATTTTTTACTACGTTTGTTATACACCCATGTGTAAAAACTTTTTAAATGATTGTAAGTACCATAGTTTGTTTGTTAAAAGTTATAGTTGTTTTAGATGTACATTAATATGAAATACACAATTTTAGGTATTAATATAGATTAAGGATGAGGACGGTTTGCCCTCCCACTCCCTAATTTGTGAAAAAAAAAACCAAAAAAGAATCAATTTTTATAGTTTACATCAGGGGTGTCCAATCTTTTTGTTTCTCTGGGCCGCATTGGAAGAAGTCAAGGAGTTTTGGGCCACAAGTATAGGCTTATATAATATATACTTGTGACCGAATATACAAGTAGATCTATATTTAAGGACTAACATGTGTACATTATAATAATAAGTATTAAAACTTTATCATGAAAAAGGATATTTTAAAAAATTACTTTTACAGGCACTTTCAATTTTTACTAAGAAATAGATAAATTCATTTATTATCTTGTTTATCTAAAAGAGACAAACAAACATTTTTTTGAAAAACACAAATATTTGTTTTATTTGGGTCTGTAATTAATAATAAAGCACCATTTTAAAATGCATTTTTATTCAACTAATATATTTATAAATAACATGTAGTGTGAGACTAATCGGAGGTAGGATGTTTACGAGGATGTTCCTCTCCTACCTCTTACTCGACTCAAGACCTTGAGGTCCGGTCTCGCTTGTCTAAAGGATGGGGAAAAAGGGTTAGGAGAAAGGATCGTTAGATTCTTTCACCCGTCAGGATCTGACACCAATCTATCAATTTATCGCAGATAGATACGCGGATAGATGGGGGGGGGGGATTTATCACGAGCGATCTCGTCGAGGACTTCGGGTTCAGTATGGAGGTGGTTAATGGTGGAAGAAATGCACTCCAATCGTTCGTTAACAAAATACCCGTTTATTCCGTACATTTATACATAGTTAATAATTGGAATACAAATCCCTCTCGGGATTTTCAATGCGCATAGTTCATAAATTAACGGCAAAGTATAAAGTAGTCGCAATCCTAACCGCGAGTTTGGAATATTCGAATAGCGAGAGAGAGCTTACATATCATCGCGTGTAGGATAAATACCTCTGATTAGGTTGTTATAACGTTGATCCGAGGTTCGTCCTTCCAAGTTCAAAGTTCAAATCAGTCCAAAGTTCGAAGTCGAAGTTCAAAGTCCATTAAAGACGGTGGCGACGAGGTGCAGGTATATCCACGGGCACACACTCACAGTATAGAGAAAAAAACTTAATTTTCCCCCTTGTGTCGTCATCGCACTTGCCTTTTATATGGGGGCTCTTTTTTCGAGATTTCCCCATGTACGTCACAGGTGACGTACATGGTCTTCTTTGACCAATGGTGGGCGAAGTGACAAACTTATGACACAACAGTTAACTCATCCTCTACAGGGAAGTATTGTCGTGGGAACGGAGTTTTTATGAGCGATTTTTATGAGAAAATTTGTCAGTTGTTTTCCCTTTTTGTGTTAACCCTCACTTAAAAAAATCGGTTTGATTTTGAAAAAAACGGTAAATGAATGAACAAAATGAATATAACTATTCGAATCTCGGCCCTCTTAAATCCTGACCCTCACATCAGCGAAAAAAGTAGCGTAAATGCCAAATGATAATTTTTACGTCAAACAAAAGAAAAGAAAACGTAACCACATTTGGCGCAATGTAGCCAAATCTTGCAACGGTGGAAGAAATACTAAATAAAGCTGGAGTTGTGACTCAGTGAATTATAGACTCAAATGCGGGGAAAGGAGAGAAAGGACAAAAGATAAAGAAGTGAAAAAGGTTGGAAAATTAAGGGTCAATATTTTCATAACAGAAGATCTATTTAACCTTTCTTACTACTTTTTATCTTTTGTTTTTTCTCTCCTTTTCCTCCTTTCCCTAAATTTGGGTCTATAATCCTTTGAGTCACAACTCCAGCTTTATAGTAATCCTTCCTCATTCACACATCTCAGAGTATTTGAAAATATTTCTTTCCACTCAAAAATAAAATATGAATGAAGGTTTACGACTTTGTGAAACTTCTTTTTTGAGTTTATGTTGTTGAAATAAATAAATAATAGAAAATTAAAACAATTTGTCGGTTTTGTTTACACGTTTATTGGGCCGCATTGGAACTTGTCTTGGGCCGCATGCGGCCCGCGGGCCGCGGGTTGGACAGCCCTGGTTTACATAATTAGTAAATGTAAGTGTTTTTGTGATTTGGTTTGATTTTATATAATGAAACATAGTCATGTTTTAATATTTCTTGTTTTTATTTGTACTAGCACTGAAGAGGGGTTGGAGTATTATACCAACCCGAAATATATATGTTGTCCAATGAAAAATAAAGGATAATTTGCTAACCAGAAATTGCTGTAAGATACGTCTACCAAAGTGTGTTTTTGGATTACAGAGACGAATTTACATTTGTAATAATATACAGCAAGCCGTTTATATATTTAACATTTTGAATATTGTAACTGATTAAAATTTATAAAATTGTGCCAATTTGAAAATAAATCAAATTATTAGAAATACATTGTTTGCAAAGATTTTTGCTTGTCTACATATACGTAAAAAAGTTTATCACTTCGAGTGCTCACTCTAACACATTTTAAAAATTCTTTAAATTGTGTACAATAGAGAAATAAAGAATTTTTAAAATGTGGATATTGGTCACTCGGTGTGATAAACTTTTACCTAAAGTAAATTTTGTAGTTATATAAATTAAATATTATAATACTGTATAACAAACATGAAAACGAAAATCATATAGAGTTTGGTTATTTCAGCCTACCATTGTCACGTTTATCGCGATACTCGGATGGTACGAAATGGTACAAATTCAATGGTCAAGTAGACAGGAATTGAAAGTATATCTTAAATTTTCAGGTATCATAATATTTTCTACCATTCACAGCCGAATATCAAACTGTAATCTGCCAACCAATCAAATTTCGGAAAAAAAAGGACCAAATATTTAAACTCTACACCCTCGAAAACCACTTAAATCATGTTTTGTGCTGGTCGGCAACCTTATATTGTAATTTTCCTATTCGAATACCACTAGTCCGATAGAATGAAGGAACTGTTTCAGAAGGGAGTCTAAGTTAATTCGACCAAAAGTAGTCGTCAGCGACTAGTCATTAATATCGGTCTACTATTAATATTTGAAAAGTAATCTGTGTTGGATGTGTTGTGATGGTCCCGCTGGTGATCGACGTTGCTAACCTTAACGTTTGAAAGACTTCGTATAACTTGTTTAAATAAATAAAAAAAATTGTAAAAATGGTATCATAATTGCTTTTATATGATGATAAAATTTTTAAAATTTTGTCAACAGATTGTATAAACTATGCAGGAAGTGTGTTTTCGTAAATATTGCGTTTATGTAAAAATTATCGGGTTGCAATTTGAAAAAACTGTAGTCACCTATCTATCTGTAAATTCCCACTGTAGTCACCTATCTATCTGTCATTCCTTACTCTCGAGAACGGAGTTAGATAGATGAAAGTAGAAATCAGACATGGAAATCGTAAGAAAAAAGTACCAGTACTTATATATGAACTTATGGTTTGTACTACAAGCCGTTATTTCAATACAAAAATTTTTCCCCATAGTTAGATACATATCAGGCACGACTCTATTGCTAACAGGAAAAGTATGATGTACAGGGGCAAACAGTACTACACTCCACGCAGGCAAGTGCTATGTGCAGTAATGGTGTAATGGTGCATGTATTTCATGCTATATCATTGTTACAGTAATTTAATGAATAAAATACAGTAGACCCCCTATATCGCGGGTTCATATAATGCAGATTCGTATATCGCGGCGAAAAAATTGCGACCGTATTCGTATAAAGACGCTAACAGAGACTCGTAAAATGCGGTAAAACGTCATCGCCGACTCGTGTCGCGACAGGATTGGTCGAATCTGGACCAATAGTGGACAAGCAGCCGAACTACTTACACGCTATGGAGAGTTTAGGCGGGTAAGTTGAGTTTACTATCGTCTGTACAGTATATAAATTAGGTACTGTAAGTCTAATACAGTACTGTAATTTTATACATTTCTTGTGAAAAACAAACATTTCTTATTCAACCACCATAAAAATTATTTTTATTAATGATGTCTCCAAATTTCAGCGAATTTTTCGCAGAAAAATAACGTATTAGAAAATGCGCCCGCCGTTTGGTGCGCCGCTCCGCGATGAAAACAAGCTTAAGCAATGGCGTCGTCGAACGGTGCACACTCGGTAAGTAATCCTACAATTTTTTGTTTATAGCATAGTTTATACGGATTATTCCCAAAAAATTTTAAGTTTTGGAAAAGTTGAGTCAAATTAGTCTAGAATCGATTATTTTTATGGAAGAAAACCTTTGAAACAGCCGTAGTCCGTAAACTGCACACGTGTCGGGCTGTGATTGGCTCATGTATTTAAGGATTCCTACAACGCGGAATTCTTATAAAGTGGAACGTATGTACCGCGTTATATGGGGGTCGACTGTATATATATATTTTTTTAAATTACAGTCGACGCTGGCTCCCTCCCTCACCACCCTGCCGCCCCATTATGGGCCTGGCCGAACCCATAATGGGCTTGCTTAAAGAGGCCCTCTTAGTGCCCACAGGGCGGAAAAAGTTAAAAGAAAAAAGAACGGATATACAATTGAAGTGGACTTAAACGAAAAGAATTGAAGTAAGACGCATAGGATACAGTGAGGGAAAAAACACAAAAAAGCACCATATAAAGTGGGACAAACAGCGGAAGAAATAGAAATGACGAATTGAGTTTGCTATTTTTGGGCTACTTCTTGCAGGCAGTTACTGGAACATTTGGCAACAGGTAAAGCGGTTAAATTTAAAATGTACATTACGAATTGATGTAAACAAAATGATATATCGCTTAGTTTGTTTTGCATTTTGTGAATTTTTTTTTCCTTTTATCGACACGTTGATGAATTAAATAAATGTAATTATTTGGAAGCTTCATATTTTGATATATTAAGGTAAGTAAAGATTTAGTTTAGTAAATTGATGCATCTCTGATCAATGAATAAGTGGTGAAAGTCGAAAAGTCTTATATGTTCAAGTCATGTTCCATTCAGAACAACACGTTTTTAAGTCAATTCATGTATAGTTTATTCATTTCATCATTACTAACTTGTTTGTCTATTTTATAAAGACTGAGTCATGATGAAATGTATAAATAATGAATGAAAAAATATATTTTGAGTTGATTTATCATCATTCATATGCAGATACATAAATTATATGGTAAGTGAACTATATTTGTGTTGTCAAGTTTATACAGTCAACCCCCCTATAATTACGGTCCCTATAGTTACGATTCCTATAAAACTACGAAAAAATTGCTACCGGTATCCGTAAAAAATAGTAAAAGTTCCCTATAAACACCTCAAACGTCATCGGGAAGCCGAACTACTTTCCCGCCGTCCGTAGCGCCACGCTACGGAGAGATTTCTATCGTCTGGACAGTATTATATAAATTATATATAAATTAGGTACTGTACATATAATTATATATTAATTATATATAAATTAGGTACTGTATATATAATTATATATTAACTTATTGTAACTTTGTTATAATTAAATATATAATTTCCGCCGTCTAGCGTGGCGCCACGCTACGGAGATTTTTACGCTAACTATCGTCTGTCAGTATGTAAATTAGGTACCGTAAGTCTAATACAGTACTGTAATTTTATACATTTCTTGTNAAACTTGGCACTCGATAACCCGGCAGTCCGGATAACTCGGCCAAACCCTGGCAGAGTGAAAAAACCCCTAGTTAATTTTCATTATAGACAGATATATGTTTTATAAAGTATTTTTCTGAGGTCTGTCTTATCAGGTAAATTACTGTACACTGTGTATTCATTAATTTTCATTTTCATGTAGTAATGGCTCTATGCCTTCATAAAGTACATACTTTTCCTTTGTTTAAGGGTATTTGGGCAGTTTATTCTCCGTTATATTCTCAAGCAAACTATACATACAAGTACAGTACAGTATTTTCTGAGGACTCCACACTCTTACTTATTCTTTTTTAACCCCATTCCCAATAACCTGGCATTTTCACAAACTCAGCCACCCTTCGGTCCATATTAGGCCGAGTTTTCAGGACTCTACTGTTTTAAATTTAAATTTCATATTACATAAATAATTACTAAAAAATTGACACATTTATTTATTAATTTGATTTACTTATAGAAATCTAATAATAATCTTTTTTTAAAGGAAAATTATTATTAAAAATTTTTATTTATATGTTTAATTTTTAAAATGATTAATTAATGGTTGTATTTTATTTGTTTAAAACATTAATTATATTAGATTAAAATTTTATCATATAGCTGTTTATTAGAAAAATTGGTGATAATTAATTTAACATGCAATATTAGTAAGCACTTTCAAGATGCTAATGTTGTATATTTATTCTGTTAAAGTATTTTATTGTTTATTTTTTTTAATTAATTTATTTCCTAAGAATGTTTCTGAACTTAAATCATGTCTGACAAACACAAAATTAATTTATTATAGATTTTTAATTTATATTATATTTCACTATCAAAAGATTATTTAAAACTTGGCACAACATTCAAATATCATGAAAGTAACAGTTAAATTAAAGTAACTAAATTATTTATTCTTATAGAAACATTTTTGGACTAATTTTGGCCAATATCAGCACACTAAATAGAACATTAGATACAATTCCCAAAATAGAATATAAATTGGAACAGTTAACATTAAGAATAATTTAAATTTGAATTTAGAATACAATTGAAAATTGAAAAACAAAATTAAGTAGTTGATGTTTAGAATAATTTAAATTTTGATATTTAGAATTATTTACATTATTTGAAACAAACTTTCCATTTCAAATCTATTTTTCAATTATATTTTAAAATTCAAATGTAAGTTATTCTGAATGTCAACTGTTTAAATTTAAATTCTATTTTATGAGTTATATATATCATATGTTCAGTTTGATATACTGATTTTGAATTTAAATTAATTTGAAAACATTTTTAAAGAATAAATGTTTGAATGTTTTTAAAGAATAAAACTGAAAAACTGGAGAAACAGGTAAGAAAAAGAAACTGCCTTTCTTAATCTTGAAAAATCAGTTTAATGACAAATATTTGTAAAAGTTTAAACAATGGAAGGAGTATATTTTATAATTTAAAAGGTTATATTTTAAAAAAGGTAAAAGTTAACATAAAACCTTTCAACTTATTAAGGACAAATGTTTTTGATCTACATTGCTAGATCTTTGTTAGTTGCTACAAGTATAGGATGAAAATTACAATACAATTACAGAATTTAAGGTTTGACTAAAGAGAACATTAACTGTTTAAAGTGTGCAAGTGTTAAGCCAAAAATTATGATATGAGCTGGTTGTCACCTTACAATTCATACAGCAATTTCCAGACCCTGAATAATATGTTGGCATCTTGGAAATTAATTCATTGTTGTTCCAAGTTGGTAATTGGATTTATTTTAAATTTCCAAGATTCCTAAGTATTTTATTTTATAACTGCCACTTAATTCTTATACCATGGGAAACAAAGCAAAGTGGCTGCACCATTGTGTCAGCCACTTTATTTCATTTGAACATTGTTTGATGAACTACAGACTTTCAAATTCAAAACTAGTCAGTATCAAAAATAGCTGGTTTTCTGTAATTCTGGATTTCTGGAAGCCATATATTTGATCCAGTACTGTACTGGATTGTCTCTGAAATGCATTTCGCATGTATGTCTTTCTGCATGCTGGTCCCAAGATATTTTGTTTCATGATAACGCATTTGTTCACAAAGTTGCATGTGTCATATTTTGACACACAAAAAAAAAATCTCGAACTTTTATCACCCCTTACTAACCAGTTTTCTCCTGGCTTATTTTCTTTTTCAAGTTGAAATTGAAGCTTAATACTTTCTGGATGGTAGAAACATCCGCAAATTAGTATCCTTTAAATAGTAATTTGCGGATGTTTCTACCATCCAGAAAGTCATAATAGAATTATTTATTTATTTATTTAATTATTTAATCAGACATACTAGGCAGAGCCCATGATGCGGGGTATACAATAATTTGTTACATGTACATTACACAAAAAAATATCATAATCCATCCATTATTACAGAGAAAATTAACATATACATAAATCAAAACAAAAATTATACAAGTATTATTATAAACAAAAAATAAATATCTCATAATAGAATTAAAGACTTGGAAAAGAGGAATTTTCTGTGAATCCCAAAAAATTGTGACAATTCTAAAGCCTGCACACTTGCTAGTGGATTGTAGTTTAAATAAAAAATATATATTATCTTTCTCTCATGTCTTTTGATTTTTTTTTTAATTCCTACCCTAAAATTTATGGACTGCACTATGCATTTAAGATATATTGTTATACATATGTATTTAATTATCTTTCACCCATGTGTTTTTGATTTTTTTATAATTTCTACCCTAAAATTTATGACTGCACTATGTATTTATATTATTATACACATGTATTTAATAAGCCTCTTGATAAGGAAATTGTCGGAGGGTATTACTCATCATGACAAGAATAAAACAGGGATACTGTTATTCTTGTGGCTAAAGGAACGCTTCTATTCTTTGATGATTTAATAGAATCAGTCACTCAATATTAAAAAAATTATTTTTTTGCTTTTGATATGATCTTCTTTCCACAATTTAGAGCAATACTTTTCTAGCAAACATTTTTTTTTTTTTAGTTAGTTAGTTAAAAGTTTTAGAGATTTTTCTACAAATCTGTCTACAAATTAGAAATTCTTATGTTTTGTTTTTAAAACGTTATAGTGAAAATTACATTTATTATCTATTTATTTTACTGTTAAATATAACATGTATTGTATAATATAATATAACTGTATCTTAATATTGATAGTTTCTGAATAATTGGTTAATTGAATTTAAAAAGATGATAATTAATATTTGACTCAAAAAAAATGCATTGTTGTTTTCTAATACTAAATATGTTTGGTATATGTTAATATATGTTTTTTTAATATTTTATTTCAAGACAAAAGTCAGATCAAGGAAATGCTAAGAAAATGAATGAAAAAGAAATTTCAATTAATGAAAATAAAAAGGTAAGAAAAAGAATTACTATGTGCAATTTTTTTAGAGTATGTCTTATAATATTTGTTCAAATTTAATGAATTATATGAAATTTATTTAAACTTTAAAATTATTTTTAAGAAGAAATGTTTAATTATAAATACAATATTTATAATACAATATAATACAATCATATTTATGATTGAAAATATAGAAAATATAACAGTTTACATTTTTTGAAAGTAGCAGTATTTAGTTCATTAAAACTTTTTTAAACTTTTCTACTCTGTGGCACTAAGAATTTTTTTTTTCATACTATTGTGGGTTTGACTAAGCTCACACAGAGCAGAGCAGCTGGGTTGGTTGTGGCCACCCAGTTCAAATTACCCATGAAAATTTCCAAGAATCTAATCTACACTCAAACCTAGGTCCTTCAGAACAACAGACAAACTTACAGAATTTTTTATTGAAATATTTAACAAGAACATTTACTTAAGAAGTTTTTAAAATGGTATATGCTTGTTATGTTGATTAACTTGAAACAGGATAATTGCTGATAGATATATAAATTAACTTTTTATTTAATTATAACATGATTTGTATTTTCAACAAGCCATTCCATATTATTTATCTTCCATATTTAATCAAAGCATAAATGACAAATAATTACAAGCTTATAGTACTTTATTGTAATTAAAATATTATCTATATATATATATAAAAATGGACATGTATGTCCCTATATTTCACTTTTTCGCAAAAACTACACATCGCACGTGAATGGTGTTTGTATGTGGTAGTAGCCCCAAGTCTCTATTCGTGCGTAGGGTTGGTTGCGTCTCGATAGCTATAAGGGTGCGGGAGATATGGGCTTGAAAGTGGTTGAAAGTGGCTTTCTATAAGGACCTTGAATAAGTTCTCGCTGTTTTTTTGTGAAAATTAACACTTTATTTAAAAAAAGTCGTAATAAACACGTCACTGAAAGTATTGTCCATCACTAGCCACTACTTTCTCCCATCGTTCTGGCAGCATTTGAATTCCATGTCGGAAAAACGACACGTTTTTTGAGGCTATCCAAGAATCAACCCATTTTTTGGCATCTTCATAAGAACGAAAGTGCTGCTCAGCCAGGCCATGTGACATCGATCGGAACAAGTGATAATCGGAAGGGGCGATGTCTGGTGAATATGGCGGGTGGGGTAGGACTTCCCATTTAAGCGTTTCCAAGTACGTTTTCACCGGTTGTGCAACATGTGGCCGAGCATTGTCATGTTGCAAAATCACTTTGTCGTGTCTCTGCTCATATAGCGGCCGTTTTTCCTTCAATGCTTGGCTCAAACGCATCAATTGTAGTCGATAGCGATCTCCCGTGATAGTTTCGTTTGGTTTGAGCAGCTCGTAATAAACTACACCTAGCTGATCCCACCAAATGCAGAGCAGAAGCTTCGAACCATGGATATTCGGCCTTGCTGACGATGTTGATGCATGACCGGGCTTACCCCACGATTTTCTACGCTTAGGGTTATCGTAGTGTATCCATTTTTCGTCACCCGTCACGATACGATGCAGAAAACCTTTCCTTTTCTGCCGTTGAAGCAGCTGTTCACATGTGAAAAGACGCCGTTCGACATCTCTCGGCTTCAACTCGTACGGCACCCAATGTCCTTGCTTTTGAATCATTCCTAATCCTTTTAAACGTTTCGAAACTGTTGTGTGATCAACTAATGATTCTGCAAGTTCAGCTAGCGTTTGACATGAGTCTTCATGAAGTAATGCCTCTAATTCCTTGTCTTCAAACTTTTTTGGTGCACCAGATCGTTCTTTATCTTCAACATCAAAATCATTATTTTTGAAGCGTCTAAACCAATCTCTGCATGTTGTTTCCGACAGAGCATGGTCGCCATAAGTCTCAACAAGAATTCTGTGTGCTTCTGCTGCAGATTTTTTTTGAATAAAATAGTGCAATAAAATTCCCCGCAAATACTCTTTTTTGGCACAAAACTAGACATGTTTAACACAATGAAAAAATAAGTTGTTTACACTTCGGTGAAATGACGTATACTGAATTTCAAGGTCACTTATTGTACTTCCTTACAGATGCGTCACCATCTAAAAATAAACACACGTGGTTCTGGTAACGCCATCTGTTGGAAAACAGCGAGAACTTATTCAAGGTCCTTATATTTCGAATGTTTTGTTTGAATTTGTTCGAATTAAATTCGAACATAAAATTCGAATATTGGTTCGATTATAGAATGATCATAAACGTTCCAGAAACGTTGAAAATAGTTCGTTTGACCGGACGTGGACAGGAGATGTTCAGAAATAGAATCGGGACCAGGTCTCTAATTAGTCTGGAAACGGGGGACCTAATTCTTGCATTCTGTGAAAACAGGCAAGATTGGCTATAATGTAATTATCTGAATCTTCACTATCGTTACTTTTTAAAAACCCAGCGAAGCGGGTCCTTGCAGCTAGATTCTAGATTACGTAGAAAAACAGTCTTTTATATATATAAAAAACTATATTACATACAAATGTACGAACAAATAAAAACCCAGCGAAGTGGGTCCTTGCAGCTAGTTTAATAATATAATTAAGTATAAAAAGATTTCTTAATTTTTAGTGTAATACATTACTTGAGTTCAATATATACGGTATTTAATTAAACTGTCTTATTAATTAGTAATAAAGCAAAACAACATATTTATATCAATCTTATATATTAGGTTGTTCGGAAAGTAATTTCGTTTTTTTTACCACTAGATGGATTAGTCATATTTTTCCTGCCATTTTTATTCTAAACCGTATTATTATTATATATTTTGACAGCTAGCATTTTAAGGCATATTTATAAAAAATTTTGTTTGATTTTGTGCAATTGTTTATTTTTTGTGTCTCATCAAATATGTAAGATCGAAAGCAGAATTTTCGACATATTTTGCTTTTTTATTACCAAAAAAATAAAAATGCCGTTCAAGCAAGAAAAAAATCATGTGACATGTATAGTGGAGATGTGTTGACAGAATAACAGTGCTAAAACTGGTTTACAAAATTTCGTTCTCGCAATTTCAGTATTGAAGATGCACCACATTATGGATGGCCAATTGAAGCCAATGAAAACAAAATAAAAGGTACCGATTGAAGCAAACTGCCGAATAACAACACGTGAAATCACTAAGAGATTAAATTTGTCAAATTGAACTGTTTATGATTACTTGAAACAAATTGGTTTTGTTTCAAAGCTTGATATATGAGTTCCACATATTCTTAAGGAGAGATGCTATCTTTGGTGGGATTTTAAGGAAATTTTTTTTTGGTGCTTTTACCAGACAATGTAACAATTGATTCGAAAGTGTACTGCCATTGAGTAAACAAATTGAGTAATATCATTAAATAGAAAAGGCAGCCAGAATTGATCAACAAAACAGGTGTAGTGTTTTACCACGATAATGTCAAATTTCACACAAGTTTGGTAACTCGTCAGAAACTGTTATAACTTAGATGGGACGTGCTATCACACCAACCATATTCGCCAGATCGAGCACACTCAGATTATTACTTGTTCCGGTCTATACAAATTTTTTTTAACTGTAAGACATTTACTTGAAATGACAATGTCAAAAATCACTTGGATCAGTTTTTTGTAAGCAACAATCAAAACTTTTATGAATGTGAAATCATGCTACTACCAGAAATGATGACAACAAATATTTGATCAAAATGGTCGATAAATAATTCAACAAAATATTTATTTATTATAAAAATATTGTGTATTTTTTCCACAGAAAAACGAAATTACTTTCCGAACAACCCAGTAATTAAGCTATAATTTAATTGTTAATAATTAGTTAATAATTTGAATAATGTTTCATAAATTTTTATATATTTTGTTTCGTTTTTAGATAGGAATGAAGCAAATTTTTTTTTTTTCAGAAAATGAAATGAAAATGTCAGTTTAAATTTAGTTTTATTTAGATATATAAAATGTTTAGTATTCTTCATTTTATGTAGTGAAAACACTCACTTTTGTACTCATAATATTGAAGTTTAAATTATTTCTTGTAATTTTTTTTTTTGCACATCAAAAACAGATTAAGAACAAAAACCTGTAATGGACCATACATTTTTTGAAAGCTTTACAATTTTTTATGCTTAATTTTTTGTTGAATAATGAAAAATTTTTAGATAAATATTATTTTATATATTTTATCACTTTAAAAAATTTTTAATTATGTATTTCAGTATGATTGCAGTCATAGTTCTATAAATATTATTGAAGATGATAATGGAAAAAACAAAATAAATGAAGTTATTTTGAAATCATCAGTTAATGAATCTTCAAACAGCATTTCACAAGCTTTGAATAAATTTAAAGAATTTGATTCAAGTAGACAAAAATCTGAATGTAATGGAATAAGAATTCAAAGTAAGATATTTTTATTTTATAAAATTAATTTTTAAAAATACAGTTTTACATAATATATGAATATCATTTTAAAAATAAATTTTGTGTGTTATGTTTATATCATGTTCTATATCAAAAAGAAAAAGTGCATGCATGTACTTATATAAGAAGTTTATTTAATTTTGTATCACTTTTCTTAAAACAATAGAACATTAATTCATATTGCAAAATGATAGCTATTGGAAAGATTTTTTAGTTATAAATGTAAACTAAATTGCTTCATTTGTTAAATACTATTTAAAGAGTAATTCCTTGGTTCTGGTGTCTTATACTTTCTGCTTTATAAATACAATACAGTGGAATATGTATAAAAGTAAATGAAAGCAATTGAAATTAAACATATTTATTTAATTAAAAAACAAAGTTTAGTAATTCACACAACTGATACATTTTTCAAAATGTTTTGAACAAATAAACTGATCATGATGATAACCTTGTTTTTTGACAAATTTTTTCAATTAAATTAATTTTTTTATTTAATTTTGCTTAATATTTGCTTATTATATTTTATTTAATAATGCAATAATATATTACATGCAAATTTCATTTTTTTACTTTGTAATATAATTCCATATTTTTTTTAATTGAAACTGTTTTCAAGGTATTGTGAGTGATGTTTGAACAAACTTGTTAGATAAAATAGATATTATGCTACATGAATTTACATGTATTGTGATTATTTTTAATTATAAGAGTTTAAAATTTACAAATTGCAAATGAATTTCTGAAATATTGCAGTTTTAAATAAAATTTTATAGTCAAACATTCTGACATTTAATTTTCAGAACACGGTGAAATTCAAAATATCCAATGTTTATCTTCTTGGAGTTTACCACAGACTGTTGTACAAAAGTATGAAGAATTTGGTGTAAGAGAAATGTTTAAATGGCAAGCTGAATGTTTATTAACTGGAGAAGTATTGAATGGAGGAAATTTAGTTTATTCTGCTCCAACAAGTGCTGGGAAAACTATTGTTGCAGAAATCTTGATGCTAAAGAAAGTATTAGAATTTAAAAGGAAAGCTATTATGGTTTTACCTTTTGTTGCTGTTGCTAGAGAAAAAATGTTCTATTTTCAGGTAAATCTAATAAATTGAATATAAAAGATTTATGCATTTTTCCATTATAATCCTCTTGATAGAAATGTTTATGGCATTAATATTTAATATAGAAGTTATTTTTTGAAGTTGGAATTAGAGTTGATGGATATATGGGATGTCATTCCCCTGCTGGAGGTTTTGATACTGTAGATATTGCTATTTGTACAATTGAAAAAGCAAATGGACTTATCAATAGACTTTTGGAAGAAAATAGACTTCAGCAAATAGGTAATTTTTAAAAATAGTTGAAAATTTATTAATTTTAATTAATTAATGTATAGCAATTTTATAAATCAGTTTTGATTTTTTCATTCTTTTTATTATTAATTATTTCATTACTATTATCAATTTAAGGCTATAATGTCTTTTAGGGCTTATCACACATGGAGACGGATTTTCAGATTTTAGTTTTTAACATCAAAATATAATATTTAACTAATTTTACAATAAAATTCTTATTCAAATTTTCACCCTACTAATAAATATGCAGTTCAGTATCATGCCCTTATCAGTTTACATTTGTAGGCTGTTCTATTATAAATTAATGTATTTAAAATTCTGGACATATTTAAAATAATCGTGTTGGACATATTTAAATATATTAATTTATAATAGAACAGCCTAAAAGAATGTAAACTGATGACAGCATGATACCAAAATGCATATACATTAGTAGGCTGAAAATTTGAATAAGAATTTTGTTGTAAAATTACTTAACCCTTAACTGATATCGTAAATTTTTCAAACGTAACTAGTATATGGGGGCTGCGCGGCCCCCAAGCAAAATTTGCCTTTAGAGAGCAAGTTTACAAATGTGACAGTTCAAAAGTGCATAAATGCTAAATGGAACCCTTCTTTAGTATAATCAACTTTTATTTATTTATATAATTTTCTTTACTTAATTATTACAAGAGATCACAAAATTGTTACAACTTTTGGTGTATGCTTTTTTGAACAATGCAAAAATCTACCCTATTGTAAGTTTTTACCAAAGATATTTTTTTTTCTTATTCTTAAGAAACTAATCTTATAAAAAAGTATCTCTTATAGCCTCTAACTATCATTTGTTAAAAAAACCACAGGTAATATAATCACTTCTATTTTTAAGACTCAGGAACATTTTAACTCAATTACATAGTTCAGTCTTGAGAGTTATCACATAGTATTTTTGTAGTACTATGCACTTTGCAAATAAATTTCAAACAACTGTTGCACTTAGTAGCATATTTACCATCTTTTTTTCCAGCACAAAATAACAACATACTCTTTTCAGAAGATTTCGGCTTGATCTAGCAATTTGTATAATATCATCTATTAGCAGTTCAAATGATTCTTTTGTAGTCATTTTGAATTTTTGATGCAAGATTGAGATATCTTTGCAAAATAATTGTAAAAATGAAAAAAAAACATAAAAACACATTTCCACAAAAAACCAACGTAACTGGTATCGTGGAGGCTGCGCGGCCCCCAGAAGGTACGTAGCTCTATCCTTGTAAGTGCTACAGGGCCAAACATTTGGCACTCGCTAAGAGTCGCGACGTAATGAGATTACATAAAATGGCAGCTGCGCATGATATTTAGATTTTTAGAAAATCATAAAAATATGACGCGTGGGGGCCGCGTGGCCCCCAAGAAACCAGTTAAGGGTTAAGTATTGTTTTTTGATGTTAAAAACTAAAATCTGAAAATCGGTCTCCACATATGATACGCCCTAAAAGATATTGCAACCTTAAATTGATAATAGTATTGAAATAATTAATAATGATAAACAGAAGGGCAAGAAGCATGCAGTTTAATCCTTCTTTATTGTTTTAATATAAATAATATCTTTTTAAATTGTTGATGCTTATTCTAGATTAATCTTTATGCAATGGCATAGATAGAAATCATACAGAAATATACGAGGGTGGATCAAATATAAACGGTAATTTTTTTAGACATTTATTGATTAATAATATACACAAGTGAAAACTTTAGTTCTTCTCTACATATCCTCCTGCAAACTCTACACACTTTTGCCAAGAATTTGGAAGCTTCAATATCCCTCTCTCATAAAAAGGTTGAGGGCAAACTATGAGCCAATTGCGCACATGCTCCTCAACTTCTTCATTACTTGCAAATTGTTTTCCTCCAAGTGATTCCTTCAAGGGTGCGAACAAAAAATAGTCACAGGGGGACAAGTCTGGACTATAAGGAGGGTGTTTGAGGATTTCCCAGTCCATTTCTTCCAATTTATTCCTTGTCAAGAACGCGGTGTGCATGGGCACTAATTTTTCTGAAGTCAAGATGATCAGTGATAACAGATTGAACACTTCCATAGCTGGTACCCACTTCTGTTGATATTTCTTCAACAGTTAACCAGCAATCAAGTTCAATAAGCTCTTGAATGACATGGATGTTGTCATCTGTAAGGCTTGTCCTTGGGCATTGATCATGAACTTCGTTTTAGACACGTTCTTGCCCACCCTTAAATTCTTTGGCTCACGTATACTCATGATTCTGAGACAGTGTACTGTCCCCAAACTGTGCCTTCAATCAACTAAAAATTTCTGAGGGTTTAATGCCTCCATTAGTTAAAAACTTTATGATGATGCATTGTGCAACAGATGAATGTACCTTTTACTCGGTCATGGCTGTACTGACAACAGAACCAAATGCACTTGTTAACCAAGCCAGTTCCCCGCTCCTCACAAACCAGACATCAACTGCACTCTACATCATCTAGCTAGGAACTGCATGGTAAGCAGAATAGCAAAATTACTGTTTATATTTGATCCATCCATGTATTTTAGCTAAAATTCAGTTTTCAAGCAGATTTTTTTTATTACAAAATTATATATATTACTTTCCTGAATATATACTTTCCAGCTGTTATATATAACAGGGGAAAGTGTGGCAATCAGTCAAAAAATTATCCCACAAAGATTTTTACATTTTGGACTAAGAGGACTTGAAATGTCAAGGAATGAAAAAAATTTGGGGTTTTTTTTTTCTGTATATATGGATGTTAGTGTGTGGGGGCACTATTTTGTTCACCCTGTTTGAAGCTTAATAATTCCCCTGCTTTTTATCAAAAATTTTTGAAATTTTGCACGGAGATTTGTTTATTAGGGGGATCGATGCTATTACATTTTGGTGGCTTAAAGTCAAGGGTGGTTAAGGAGATAAAGGGGTATGTATTTTAAGTAGGGTCATACTTAATGACGATTTTATTCACTATTAGCATTTACAATTTTTTATAAAATTCATCCCTACCCTGAAAATTAAGATTTTTGCCTTTTTATAATAGTTAAAAATATAACAAGTTTTTTAAATAAAATATGATTACAGATGGCACCACCAAAATTTTAAATGTTGTCGGGAAAGTTGAGCAACTTGTTGTTGATTTATATTTCAAATGTATTTGTAAAATTTAAGTAGACATTTTAAATATCTGAAATCTATCTGTAAGTGTAAGATTTGATAAATAAAAAAACTGAAACATTTTTCAGTTTTATGGAATATTAGATTGAGAGAAAATGTTCAGAAAGTTTCCTTATAATATCAGTAAATATATAATGAATTATGTCAGTAAATATAAGAGAAATTGGTCTATTGAAAAACTTATTCAAATATCAAAAAATATTTTTCTGAAATTAACATCTTAAATAAAAAGTATACTTTAACCATTTTGTTAAGACAGTCTGGAGAAATCTACAGCTGTCAACAAAATTATAGGAAATAATGAATAAGAAGTTTGGAGAGAAAGCAATGAAATGCATTTAGTAATAAAAATAAAACAATGGACGACTCATACTTGATAACAAATAAACAAAGTTAAAAATCTTGCAAATAAATGACCATAAGGGAGACAAATAAAGAAAATCCATTACATGAAAGAAACAGCTCTGCATCCTTCATCAAGGATGACAAGCAGGAAGAGATAATCTTGTAAAAGTGGAAATCTCATGGGATTTGTTCAGCTGATCACATTCTTCTGATGTAAAGAGCTGAGAAATGGAGTTTATTGGATAACCTATGGATCTACCTAGAAAAATCTCAGACAGTCAGAGATAGTTCCGTCTTATGAAGTTTAGTATGTTACCATCCATTGGTCTTTGTCTCCAGAGTCTTGTTATCTAGTCAAATCAGATAGGTTGTCGTCTCTGCTACCTCTAGACCTTTCTGTCTCTTAGCCATTGCTGTTTGACCAGCAAAATGAGTATCCTTTCACTACCTTCCACTGTCTGCACAGTGGATATGTTATTGCACTCTCATGCTTTATAGGGAATCCCCACTCATTATGATTAGTGTGGCTGACATTCATAAGTTAAATGATAATTATAGTATCCATGTTATTTAAATATATTTATACTTGTAAACATTTAGTTGAATATATTTAGCCAATAAATATAGTTACTATATTTAAAAAATGCAGTGTCCTCTAATTGCTTAGTTGTGTTTGTCAGTCACTGAAAATAACAAATTTATATTTAGAAAAAAAATATTTCTTGCTAGACTATTCATACAAATGAGTCCAAGTCCTTCTGTCCTTTCACACACTTGTGGAGGCATTAACAAATCCACAGTGGAACTGACCTTTTATTTTAGGCTACTTGTCCACCATCAAATGTAAAAAAGTTAAAAAAGTCTTCTAGCTCCACAAGCGTGTGAAACAACAGAAGGATTTGGACTCATTTGTATGTATAGTCTAGCAAGAAATATATTTTTTCTAAATATGAATTCATCCTTGTAAATTTTTTAATGTAAAAAATTTATAGTGATATCAATATTGTTATTATGTTATAAATTGTTATGAAGTTTTTGAATTAAATGTTTGTAATTAAAAACAAATAATTTTATTTTCTAACACTTAAGTTTTAATTATACAGAATAATTAATTATAAATTTCAAATAAATGACAACAAAATATATTGAATAAAAATATAATTATTTATGTTTTTTCAATCAATATTTCAATATACATATAATATATATTTTTGAATTAATTAGATTGATTGATGATGACAAATAATTCTTTTTTTATATTATTTATTATTTTGATTAACAATTTTAAATGAAAATATCTATATTGGGCATTTGTGCACAATATAGGTAATACCTATGAGCATAATACAATATTTGCACATAGGTAGTACATGTATGTATAGGAAGACAATGCAAACAAGTAAACAATGAGAATGAATAACAAATAAATTTAAATGAGAAAGCAGATTTATATATTTGTGAGATCCGAACCGTGAATAAACTAATTTCCCCTTTTCTCATAAATTTTCAACATATTTTAAATAAATACATCACCCAACCATTAAAACAACATTGGCAGAAAAAAGGATCAAATATAACCTTCCTTCAAAAAAATGTAAACAGTCACTCATCTAAACATCATTCAGCTAATATTACAAGATATAAGTTTATAATTATATTCGATTTCTTTACTTTATTATGGTCCCGGGAAAACCTTTTAACCTCCACACCTGCTAAAGTAATTTTTACTTTTAACAACAGTCCATCACCTGACTAAATTTTCCAGGCCGAATCGATATAAGACTGATTCCTCCTCCCCTTCCGAGGAGTGTCTCACAAGTTGGACTATACTGAGGAGCAATATTGTTGAACTACCTTTATTAAGTGCAGTCTAAGAATCTGAGATGCGATTTTTATAAAATTGTGCACCATCGACATCAAGGACTGATACGAACCTCCATGGGAATAATCAAGAGGTATGATATCAAGCATGTAAAACTCTCTCTTGCCCCTTAAACTTGTACTCGAAAGAGAGGGCTCTTTAGGAGAGCTCGAAGTTATGTTGATTGTCGTAATTGTAAATGTCCTTTTTGTTATTCAATAAATTTTTGATTTTCTTGTTAATGGTGTCCTTTACTCATTTATTGCCTATGCCTTACCGATGACCCCTCTCTCCTCCTCCACTCGACTTCACAAAAAGAATCCCGACTCCTCAGGATTGTAAAACATAAACAAGCCATCCACTGACAAGTGGGCAGTTTTCGCCAAACTGTTGCTGAGGAAGAGGCAAGACATCCACCTTGCTTCCAGCTACCCACATATTTGCTTTCTTATTTATATTTATTTGCTATCTATTTCATTGTTTATTTGTTTTTGTTTATCATCTCTTGAAAATTTAATTTTGTTGTAGAAATTAGATTTTATGTTTATAAATAAAATTATTATTGTAGAATTATTATAGAATTTAAATCAAATATTAGCAAAATATGCACTATGTTATAATGATCGTAAATATTTAAAATCTATTTAATCTTACTAACATTATTAAGTTCTTTTCTTCTCATCAAACTTTGTCTCTCACTCATTAATTTTAGGTTTTTTTGTGTAAAGTTAAATATTTGCTTGAAAAAACTTTCAGCTCTAGTGTTAACAACTAATGATTTTCTATTTTTACAAGATATAAGAAAATGATATAATTTAAATCTTATCAAAAATCAAATATAATCTAGAAAAACATTAAAAGCACAAAATTCTTATGTTTCTATGTTGATATTTATGTTTACTTTCAATAAATGTTGAGATATATAAAATGTAAAATTTATGATGTGCTATTGGTTTTGCTAAAATTTTATAAAGATTTACTTAAGTAATTTTTTTCATTAGAAATTTCTTTAACATGAATTATTTATATTATAGCAAATCAGTTTAATTTTGTCTTTATATTTTGTTATATTATGTAAATCATATGTACTAGTGTATATAAATAAACAAGACAAGCCAAAAGTCTCTGAATCCTGATTTTAATATTTTTCACATTGGTAATTTTTTTGTCTGATGGTTCTTTCTATTTTTCAATATTTGGAATCAAGTTTGAACATCAGTTCTGATTTTAGAAAATCTTTGTGTTTTTAATTGGAAATCTTTTTGTTTTTTAAAAGGACTTTTTTAAAACTTTCTGGTGGCTAGTAGCCTAGAAAGGAAGGTTGGTCACCAGAAATGTACTGTCTAGAACGCAAAAGAAAAAAATGGTGATCCCTATTTGGGCAAACTTGTCTTCAAATATTAAAAAATTTTTCACATTGGTAATATTAACTTGTGCTATGAATTTGTAAAATCAATGTCTTTCTCACATCTTTGGGAACATGTAAGGACAATGACAATGCCCTTAAGCATTTAAATTAGCTATGCAAAGTGCAAATTTTAAACCATGCCAGAATCTTCCCTTGCACAGATATACTGATGCATCAACCTGTGACAGTTTCTTATTGTCTCTCTGACATTATAATGCAACAGTGTAGGCTACCCACATGCATAAGCATATCTTTTTGACAAGTCTTTATTTTCTTTTTGGAGGTGTATTTTAAAATGAAATCATAAGCACAATGCATAGATAGATTTCCTGCAATATCTCCCAATTTGTCATCATCTGATTTCTTCCTTTGAGGTTATATAAAGTAATGAACATATAGCAATAATCCAAAAGTTGCAGTCCTTGAAAAGGAACATTGCCATTATCATAAATCACATCTCTGGTCATTTTAAAATATGTGGCTACAAACATGTGTTTCTGCATGCATTTGTGCTTGCTCCTGCAAGGACATTTCATCATCTTCTGTGACAGTGTTTTCAAAGGAATTGGGAAATACAGCTAAGATATGTAAAACTTTTTTATTTGCATTAAAAATTTCACCACAATTTTTTGAAATCAGAGTTTGGGGACTTTTGGCCCATCCTGTACATATAAGGGCAGTTCAACTTTTATTTGGAATTTCAGTAATGACAATGGAACTGTTTGTTACATAGTTCCAATATATGCTTTTTTTTCCTTACACACATTCAAACTTCTCCCTGTGTTTTGGCAACAGTGGTCCCTGTCCACAGAATCAAAGTATTTTGACTGATGTCAGAATATGGTCCTGCCCATGGTGAATATGATTTTTGATTAGGAAATTCTGGATCACCCAGCATACAGTTCAGATCTGTCATCATTCAATTATCACTATTTGGTCTTTTAAAGGAAGCCTTAGGAGACAAGAACCATTGCATGAAGAACTCTCTGAAGTTAGAGTGTTTGTCATGCAGTGGCTCAGACATCAAATACTATTCTATTATGCAGGCATATCATTATTGTCAAAATGATGGGAGAAGTGTCAGTGTGTTGAGAGGTAGTACTTAGAGAATAAAACATAAATTGGGATTATGTAACACACAGTTCAATTGCCATTACTGAAGTTTAGATAGCAGTTGACCTGTTCTTGTATATGTAGATTATAAGTATTTTTTGTAAAGTGTTATAATAATAAAATAATTTTTTATTTGCAGGTATTTTAGTTGTAGATGAACTGCATATGCTGGGTGATTCGCACAGAGGTTATTTATTGGAATTACTGTTAACTAAAATTTTATATATAAGTAAAAAGTAAGATCATACAATATTAATAAACATAATTATAAAAAGATTAGATTTTTACTTAATTTGATTAATGAATCTTTTATTAAAGGCATCATCTTAATAATAAAATACAAATTATTGGGATGAGTGCTACACTTCCTAATTTAGAAATTTTAGCACACTGGTTGGAAGCAGATCTTTATACTACTGACTTCAGACCTGTTCCTCTGCATGAATTAATTAAAATAGGTTCAACAATATACGATTGTTCAACTCTCAAAGAGATTCGTTGTTTAAATTCTCTGCCAATTTCTTTTCAAAATGATGCTGATCATACAATATATCTGTCAATAGAAACTGTTGTGAATGGTCATTCTGTTTTAATATTTTGCCCCTCTAAAATTTGGTGTGAGAAGCTTGCAGAAAATATAGCAAAGGAAATCTTCAGATTAGGAAACTTTCAAACTAGGATTGAAAATGACTCTGAAGGTATATATATTTTATATATTGAAGATTTTACTAATCTGTAAATATTTTTTTCTGGTAAAATTAGCTAATCACTTATTAAGAATTTATTAAAAATAAATAAATAAAATGGCATGAGACATGTGTAATTATTAATATATTTTTATATGCGGTTATAAGAAAGAATAGTAATATAGAATATTTTCTGTGAATTGTATTGGATGCACCTATATATTAATTTTAAATTTTATAATTTATACTATTAAAATTTATTTATAATGTTTCACTTTAATTTAAAAATTAATGAATATATTTTATTAAAGTTTCTTATTTTTTAATAGAATCAACATTGATGGGCATTCGTTTAAGAGAGCAGTTAAACAGTAATGATTTATCTGATGTTTTAGAACAATTACAAAGATGTCCAGCAGGTTTGGATAATACATTGTTAAACACAATTAAATTTGGAGTTGCATTTCATCATGCAGGTAAGGAAAATATGAATTTTATTATTATAAGATATTAAAATTTTAAACTATTTTTATTGCTTTTTTCTTATAAAGTAAAATATTATTTTTATTCAAATTAATGATATATTAATTAGAATAATAAAATATTTTGTAATAAAAAAAGGGGAACTTTGAATAATACATTATTAAATGTAATTATTTGGAAAAAAATTTTTTATCAAGATATTTTAATATTTTATTTTAAAGTTTATTAATAATATAGCAGTTATTAATTGCACCAGATTAAGAAATTTTTTGAATTAAACTGTATTTTCCATATTATTCTCTTTATTCATTAGATGTAACTCATAAGTAAAATAAATTTATTTTTTACTAATGCATTCATGAATAAACTTTTCATTTTCTCTGATCATTTCATAAATATTGATTAAAGGAATGGAAATAGAAAATGTTAATACATTACAGTAAAACATTATACATTAATGCTCTTATTAAAATTCATAAAGGAAATGTAAGAATTCTTTTTAAAGATTTTATTCTAACTCTTCCACTTAATTTGTACATAAAATTATATTTATTTTACTCATTTCTGTAGGATTGGATATGAAGTGAATCAGTTTTTATATTATATTTAATTTCTAGGACTTACATTTGATGAAAGGGATATAATTGAAGGAGCTTTTAAACAAGGTTTTATTAGAGTACTTGTTGCTACTTCCACTTTATCTTCAGGTGTCAATCTTCCAGCTAGACGTGTTATTATTAGATCACCCATGTTTTGTGGTTCAGTTATTGATGTTCTCACCTACAAACAAATGGCTGGAAGAGCAGGAAGAAAAGGCAAAGATACAGAAGGTAATTATCATATTGCTAAAATTAGTATTTATATATAAGAAAGTAATTGATTGATTTAAACAGATAACCAATTTTCTTTATTATTTTTTTTATTGTAAATCATAGGTGAAAGTTTGTTAATTTGTAAGGAGACTGAGAGTTTTCAAGCAAACATGTTAATTAAATCAAGTATTCCACCTATACAATCTTGTCTTGTAGGATTTGGTGATTTCATTCTAAGTAATAGTGTGAAACGAGCAATTTTAGAGGTAAATTTTAAATTTATAATACTTTAATATNTTCTTGAATGAGCTAAGTTTCTCAAAATATTTTAGGAAATTCTATCAATCATTTGAATTTACAAGGAATTTACAAACATTTCAACATAATAATAAGTACAAAATTATTATTATTATGTTGAAATGTTTCAACTCAACTTTGTAAATTCAAAATTATTATTATTATTATTATTATTATAATAATTACAAAAATTATTATTTTTTTAAAACATATACATTTAAATTTTGCTTAATTAAATAGATGACAATGGTAATAGTTATGTTTTTATATTTTTATGCACATAAATTTATATATAACAAAAAATCTTAATGACATAATAATTGAGAAGAGTAAACATTAGAAACTCTTTTCTGAAAATCTCATATATTATTAACTTATTGATTCGTTATACTTTTTAAAATTAGTATCATTAATTTCTTCTAGATAATTGCTAGTGGTATAGCATCAACACCTGAAGAAGTTGAATTGTACAGTTCTTGTACATTAGCAGCTGTTTCTCAAACTGAAAATAAAATGCAAAATGTTATTGATCACTCTTTAAAATATCTAGTTGAAAATGAATTCATTCATTTACAAAATTCTGAAGAAGGTAAATTTTTAATTCTTTTTATTCAAAAAAATAAAATAAAAATATAATGTTAAATTCATTTTATACATTATTTTATATTATTTTTTATGTAAATATTAGAGGAGAAGGTGGTATTATGGAACCCCAATTACATTTTAGTGAATTGTAAACAAGGTATCATAACTACACCCACATTTTTTTTTGTGCGAAAAGTACTGGTAACTATTAAACTAAATGTTTCTAGTTGGATTTTTCGCTAGTTTAACTATAAGTATGGTTTTTGAAGACTTTTGTATAAAAAGTCAGAAAGTAGGCTTAGAGAAAATCGGGTTGTAATATGGAACCTTACTGTATATTTTCAAAAAATGCTTTAATGTAGCCAAAAACAAATAGGAAAGTACAAAAAAAATGTTAAATAATTACAAAATTTTATACTCCAATGTATTTTATTGCAAAAATGCTTTTATAATAGAAAAATATGACCTTCATCAACAATATATATTCCAGCAGCTCTTTTTCGATATTCTCAGGAAGAATTGACTTTCTACCTAGTGTCTTTTTCACAAATTGCTCCGGACGAATGTCTGCTTGCAAAGAGAGAGTTCGGAGGAGTTGAGTTCCATATTACTGTAAAAGCATCAATGGGATCCATATTTTACACATTGCCATCTTGAATTAACTTATGTCTGTCAAGACCAAAATTTAAAAAACGTGAACATCACACAGATTAACATGTACCCCTAAGTCTCTGGAACGGAATACATGCACCAGTGAACCTATAACTACACGATTTATATTTTAAAAATAATTAAATTCACTTAGCATTCAAAACTTGCGAATTTTGAAAAAAACAAATTTGCTGATTAAATATGGACAACCGTTTAACTGAAGTAAAACGGGTTTTCCCCTTGCTATGGATGTCTGCCTAGTTCAGTTCAGCCACAATCTGCTACAGTTAGCCTTTATTATTAGTTCGAAATGGGGTGGTTCCATAATACCACCTTTTCCTCTATCTATTGTTATATCTCTATCAACTAGCAGCATATATGAACAGATTTAGAAAATCAAATAATTTTCTGGTGTGTTATTAATATGTTTTTAAAAATATTAACTATTGTAAAATCTAATCAAGGAAAAGGCATTTTTATACAGTAATACCTCAACTTACGCAAACCCAGAGTTATGCGATTTTCAAATCTCGTCAATTCGTCTTTTGTTTGAGTGCCACGCAACTCTCAATTACTCACTCCCCCCACACTATTGTTCAACTTACATGTTTGGACATGTCGTGCGGAATCGACGCATAGCTACAATTTATTTTGTGTTATTTATTTCTGTATTTGTTATATCTATGGAGACTTGAGAGACTATGTGGTGATTTCTTGTAACCGTGAACGAATCAAAAGACGAGATAAGATTAACGAGAACATTTATTAGCTTACATACATCCGACTTGGATTTTACACAAATTGCGAAATTATACCCTGACTTATGCGAATTCGACTTACGCGGTTATCACTCGGTCCCACCTATTGCGTAAGTTCAGGGTATTACTGTATTATTATCAATATAAAAGTCATTGTCTGTGTGTTAATGCCTTATAACTCCTGTAATTTTTATTCAATCCAGATTAAATTTTTGTTATAATCATCTTATGTTCTGATTGAAAGTATAGTATACTTATTTTGCAGAAATAGTAGCTATAAAATAAATGCTTTATCGATTTTGGATGGGTGATTGCACTATTGTTGCAGTGACATCAGTGACCATGTGATGTTCATGCTTGACAAAGAAATTTCCGTTAAGTTGCATTTTTAAATATTTTGGTAAATGGCATATTTTAAACTTGCTTCATTAAATTTAAACTTTAAAAATAATAGCCACATCATGTCACTTCTATAAGAAATTTTTTTAAAAATGCTTTCCATAGTGACTATGTGACATTCTATATAGCTAATCAGAAGTAACAATCTAACGAGCCTGTTATTTAGAAAGTTTTATTGCTCATCTAATTAATGTAGGCTATAGTACGTACAATTTATCTTTGTTTTATCAATGTAGAATTAAAAAGACTTTTATTTTGTCTGAAAAAAAAATGCCTAGGGGGAAAGCATAAGAGTAAAATTCTAGATTTAAAAGAATAAGAACAACCAAGACCATGAAGGTCATGAAGTCCGACTTGAACAACATCAAGTAAGAATAGCTTTGTCAAGGGCTGCAGAAACAGCATCGCATTAAGTTTGACTTGAAGCTTTTCTCAATTCTTCAATCTCTACTTTCTCATAAAAAGTATTCCATCATGCTTGATGGGAGAATTTCTGTTATTTATAATAAATTGGATTTTTTAAAACCAATAAGTTTGATTATAATTAATTTTTGTGTGAAAAAGTTAATAATTATTAATAAATTTATTTATTGTTCTTGGTTTTTTATTTATTTATTATATTTCATATTTTTACAGATGAAACAAAAAAGGTATACAAACCTACAAAATTAGGACAAGCAGTGTTAGCATCTTCCATGTCACCAGATGAAAGTCTACGTGTTTTAAAAGAGTTGCAACAAGCTAGAAAATGTTTTGTGTTAGAAAATGAACTCCATTTATTATACCAAGTAAAGTTCATAAATATCTATTGTATTAAAATGATTTTATAAGTTATTTTACATCTTATAGTACAGTAATTTAAAATAATTTCATTATCTTAGGTGACACCACCATTTCTCAGTGATCAAGTCCATATTAAAGATTGGTTACATTATCTGAATTTGTGGGAACATTTATCTGAAGACATGAAAAAAGTTGGTGAACTAGTTGGAGTTGAAGAACGATTTATTGCAATAGCAGTGACGGGACAATATTTTAATAAATCATCTTATCAAGCTCAGAAATTAGCTATTCATCAGCGTTTTTATGTTGCATTAGCATTAAATGATTTAATTAATGAAATACCTATTGCCACTGTTGCAAATAAATATGATTTTCCACGTGGAATGCTACAGTCTTTTCAACAAAATGCTTCAACATTTGCAGGTAAATACATATTTGTTATAAATTTTGAATACTAATTTTAAATGTATTTAAATAACTTAGTAAATAATAATAATTTTGTTTATTAGAATTATATAATTAATTTTTAATACAGTAGAGCGTCATTTATCCGAAAGCTGGTTATCCGAAACGTCCATTATCCGAAAGCATTCCAGTCGGCAAATTTAAATTTTCACTAGTGCTGTGGCGCTGCAATCTTCAGCTATTTCTCGGGCTACTCAAATATTTTATGTTTTTGATACTAAATTAACATCTGAAGTATAATTTTTTAATGTTTTTATATTTTTCAATAAATGTATTTTGTTTGTACAAAATAAAAAAATAATTTTTAACAATACAATAGTCTTCGTTAGGCTTAACATCGACGAAAATTCAACGCAAAGTGACACGCAACAGAGAGAAATTTCAACAAGGGATAAATTAATATATTTTTTCGTACATGATTCGTTATCTGAAAAATAAGTTATCCCCAATTGATTCGGATAAGCGACGCTCTACTGTATAGATATAATTTCCTAAATATTTAATGTTTGACAATGATTAAATTGTTTCACATTACCCAGTTAATTAATGAAAATATATGTTAATGGTTTTAAATGTTTTATATTATTTCAGTCATAGAAAAAATTTATTTTTAATATATTCTTTTCAAATATTATATTTGAATATGTTTTATTATAGATTTAGTAAAGTTAAAAATTACAACTGTTTACAATTGGCATCCGTTCTAGCATGCCAATAACACAACAAAAAGTTCACTTAGTTCGTATTTCTTGAACTTGTTCTTCAAGAAGACATCTTATGACCGACAAGCAGTTGGCTAGCAGTAACACTTTCTTTGGCTATTGTAGAACTCAGTCAGCAAGACAGATCCAAACTCAAATTTTCCACTTCCACATCGACTTTATATAATCATCGACAGCCAACCAATCAGCAGTTTTGCTGATCTCAGTTCTATTCCAGGTCTGTCACATGGTGTGATGCTTTTGCCAACCATCTTTTCCTTGAGATGCATGCATTGCCAGTTCAAATTGACCAATCATGTTCTTACACATTATCATCATGACACCTCCCCAACCGAGGATCAAACTGATCTCACTTGAGCCTGTTTGATACCCAATGTCTTACAATCACAACACCATAAAGTACAGAATGTTAAATACACACGAACTGATCCAACTTCTTTCTGGAACTCCCGGGAGGACAATTCCCATTTATGCACAGAGATGCCATGTCTCCTTGTGCTCATGTCCTGCCCTCTCGTTCTGCGAGACTGGGCTTCGCCAACCCTCTCCTGAGGAGGGCACCCACGGTGTCATCAGCACTTCCTTCTTTCCTTTCAACAGTCATCAATTGTCTCTCCGCCTACTTTCTCAAAAGATTTTGGTTTCCTACCCTGAGTCTGGCCATGACCCATAGCCATCAGTTTCCGGGCCTGTAATATCCTTCTCACCTGTGTCCCGTTATCTTGTATCGGCCAAGCCTTATGATCTCCTAACGAAAACAGCGCATATGCCATCTGTTTTAACTTAAAAATGGCTGTGCATGTCATGATCTGGGGTCTCCTCGGTTCCTCGCTGCCTTCCTCCCATTGGATTACAGGGACAGGTATCAAGGCTGCATCTGTCTGTTGTCCAGACCCCTTTTTAGCGACCGCACATGCAATAAGATTTCTGTGCCTTGTCACAGCCTTTTTTTTTTTTTAACAACTGGGCCTATTACTAAGGCTGTGTCTACTCATTGTCGGAAGATTTTGGCTAACTGAATTCGCCCTTCCGTCTGCATTCCCGACGAGGAGGCTTCTGATTCTCTGGGAAATTTACAAATATATGTGCCGGTTGTGAATGGCTCACCTATTTGTAAAATCTAAGTGATTCGTACAGCATGGAATTCATATAAAACGGAAAAATCAACAATGTTACAGGGGGTCAACTGTATATGGTTAATACCAGTTGTGCTTATGCAGTACCGGGCTTGTACCTTTGTACGGCAATAAAGAACTTGAACTTGAACTTGTATATGGTTAATAAGAATCTATTTTAGGCTTATAAACAAATAAATTTTAGTTTTTAATATAGTACAGAAAAAAGTAATCTAAATTTACGAATTCATGTAGGTACAGTATATACTTGTAAATGTACTGTACAGTACATGTTTACAATTTAGTGATGTTTACAGTACATTGCAGACTCTTTATTTGTGAATGTGGTTTGCTCTAAGACATTATAAAATAAAATGATTTTGTAAGGTTAAATAACAAATACAGTCATTAAAATTATCTTGCGACAGTAGAAAATAAACTAATTTATATTAAATTTACCAATATCGAGTGGCGCTGACAACAACGCCAAATGGTAGATATTGGAGCTACCATGGAAAATACCAATATTGAGCACTTAAAGACTGCTAAATAAGATGACAACACAGAAACACAGATGTTTTCATGTTTCATTCTCTAGGATTTATGATAATTGTATTAACATTTACTGTAAATGTACATATTTTAATATGATTTTATGTGCTTTAATGCTTTTCTGGTGATATTATGACTTCAATATTTGTGGTGGACAGATGTAAAGTTGAATATAATGACTTAAACTTGATTTTTATTTTTCCATATATTTTTTGACAAACAATGTATAATTGAAAACAACATAACTCGAGGTATACCTGTATTGGGATGGATGTCAAGGCAACATCCACCCATTGTTTGAAGACCCCAGCCGACCTAATCCTCGAATGATACTCCTTTGAAGTATTACAAGAGTAATCCCTTGCAGCAGACAGGAGACCTAGTGGAACTTCGCTAATTTCCGCATTTTCCCACTCTTGGTCATTTGACCTCTGTATCGCAGAAGCCTCTATTATCTCCCTGGAGCTGATATTACCCTGAAGCCATAGGCTTGGTTATGGTATTTCTGAAGCCTATCTACTTCGTCCCTTCATCTTCTAACCTCACCTCATAACCACATTCGCACTCCCCTTTTTCTATCGTGACGGATCTCTCCCAGCAATCATCCAATTTATTATCACGATGCATCTTCCTAACTAGAACCGTATCTCCTACATTAAACTCCTTGGGTCACATACTGCTTTTGTTTTGAGTCTGCCTGTTCTGTCGCAATCTCACTTACTGACTGCTTCAATGTGTTCGACTAACCTAGTCATTTCCCTTATTTTTCCAGGTTCTTGTGTTGAGGGTCAGTTGTCTACTCTCGCCCTCATTGTCAAGCTGTCTCTTGCTTCTATCTCCTTTCCCTTAGTAATGAGTGGCTCATGTCTAGCCTCATTACTTGCTTCCCCAAACATCTCTGTCACCATGCTTAGTATACTCTGCTCTAATGGCTTATCTGGTACCTCGTGGGTTTCCAGAACAAACTCATTCATGCAGGACCAAGAAGGCATTTTCCCTCCTTCCCATGATCTGGGCAGTGTCCCTCAAACTCCCTGTGCATGATTCTGTTGGTGTTTTGATTCATAGAGTTCTGTGTCTTATTATGCACTTTTCCTTGCTGTCTTGAGCCTAGGCTTTTCCGTAGCAATGAGTGCAGCTGTCTGGTCTCATTACTCATACACCGGATTTCCTCACTACTGCACCCGGTACCATCTGCCCTCTTCGTTTTACTGGAAACTTGTGAGTCTCTGCCCGGCCCCAAGAAGGCACTTTCTCTTTTTCCAGCTGTGTCTGTCATTCCTTTTACATTGGATCATGTAAAATTTCCCCAGTGATCCCGTCCTCAGGTTTCTGAGTCATGTAATACAGTTTTTCCTGCTCTAACTTGATCTCTGTCTTTTCCCTCTCTCTCCTCAAGATCTTGGCCTCACAGCCTTAACACTTCAAGTTCACTTAGTGGTTGGTTCCTCATCAAGTTTTTGTCCCCGAAGGTCCAATTACCTTTGCCTCGTGCCTGATCATCACAGTTTTCCTTGGTCCTTTGATCTGCAGAGTTTTGAGACTTGTAATACATCTTTTCCCACTCTAACTTGGATTTTGCGAGTTTGACCACATCTCATGATTTGTTCCTCGTCAAGTTTACTCTGTCCCCGAAGGTCCGTTTACCTTTGCTTTGCAACTGATCCTCAATACACCCAGCCCATTCCTAACCCAATCCCAAGATTTCACATGTTTTGGCATCTCTGTGCAAAAAGGTACCTGGGTCATCTATGACTGCCAACGATTCTCCATAGCTTGCTGTATCTCTGCCTCATCGTGTTCTTGGATCCTGAGTTCACTTGTGTCATAGTTCAGTCTTCCTGATGAGGGTCTTTTCCACTTCCAAAGTCGTCCTCCAATACTGTATGAAACCCAAATCTACGTCGACTGTACTGGTAAAGTTAAAAATTACAACTGTTTACAATTTGCATTCATTCTGGCATGCCAAGAACACAATGAAAAGTTCACTTAGTTTGTATTTCCTAAACTTGTTCATCAAGAAGCTGACCGATCAGCAGTTTTGCTGGTCTCAGCTCTATTCCAGGTCTGCCACGTGGTGTGATGTTTTTGCCAATCATTTCTTTCTTGAGATGCATGCATTGCCACTTCAAATTGATCAATCGTGTTCTTACACGATATTACCATGACAGATTTTGTAATTTATTTTAATTAAAAAAATTATTCATTAAACATAATGAAGTTAATTTTTATATCTAAAGTAGTTATATCACATTGAATACACAGGTTGAAATTTAGAATCTTCATAGAGAAAAGTTTTGTTATAAAATGTTTCTAATTAATAAATGAAAATATATTTATTTTTTACTAAAGGAATTGAAATAAAAAACAAGAGGCTAAATAAAGTTTTTTGTGCAAACAGTTGTAGAGTTAAATAAAAAATTTTGTTGCTGCTCACTGTATAAATAGTAATTTTTTAGTACAAATTCAATATGAAGAATAGATTAAATTTGAAAAATTTAACTCTACTTGACATAATTTTGATGGTATTATACTTTACACTATATTCAAAATTGTACAAAGATAAGATCATATATACACTTTAACATTGAATTTTTTTTTATTGTATAAAAGACTTTTATATTATATTACAAATATAAATTATAAAATAATAAATGATTTGTTTGAATTATATGAAAATATTTTAATGAAATTTAACTTTTTATTCTGCATTTTTTTTTATAGGTATGGTTACAATTTTTTGCAATCGCTTGGGATGGACAAACATGGAATTACTTATTAAACAATTCCAAAAGCGACTTCATTTTGGTATTCAGCATGAATTGTGTGATCTCGTTCGATTAAATTCATTAAATGCTAACAGAGCACGTGCTTTTTTTGATTCTGGTTTTGAATCTGTGTCATCACTTGCTACTGCAAATGTTAATGAAATTGAGATGATTTTAAAAAATTCAGTTCCTTTTCAAAGGTAATTTTTAAAAGTTACTTTTATTTGATTTGGTATATTTAAATATTGGGAAATAATTATTTTAAGAAATATAAATTTATTAAAATTGCAAATATTACAGCTCTTTAGTGTTATAAAGTTTGATATATGCTTATTTGAATATCTGTCAGTTTAAAAATTTTCTAGTACAGTAGAGTGGTGATTGTTAAAAGTAATCTTTAATATCCAAAATTATCCAGAATAATTTGGGATATCAATCACATTTGATAGAGAAAAAATAAAAAGATAAATATTAGTGATGCAAGGAATATTCGGTTACTATTCAGCTGAATACCGAATACTTAAAAAAGGAGTAAGAAATAACAAAAACACAGTAAATTAATCATTTTGGTAACTTTTATTAATGCTGAACATACATTTCAAGCGAGTGTGAGTACGCCCTCTTAATGTATTGAACAAATACATTTCAAGTTTGAGAAAGTGTAATTTTTTTGCTTATTTATGTAAAAGATCAAAGGAAAAGTAATATAACTAAGTTATTTTTTAAGGTAACAAATTAAATGAAAACTACCTACTTATTATGTAGTTTAGTCATCTATATACTCATATATATGTTACCGCTAAAGCTCGAAAGCCATTAATGTGTACATTATCTAGCTAATTTGCAGATTAACTAGGGTGATTCGTTAAAGTTGCGAAAATTGTTCCATTTCTCAAATTACCTAGGTAATGTGCAGAGTATCTAGGTAATCTGCTAGGCGCTCAGTAAAGTGAAAATAAGATCTTTGCCACAAATAAATGTGCCACAAATAAATGTACCACAAATAGGTGTGCCTGTCAGAAAAACCAATTGCTATGTAATTCAAAGTGTCACCAATCTTTAGACTGCACTAATAAGTAACCACAATTGGTTAATGTTACCTTTCGCGACTAAAATGGCAGCTCGTCTTTGATTCCAGCAAACAGAAGAAACAAAACAGTGGGGACACACATTCTAACGTATTCTAATAAATTACCATAATTATTACCAACCAAATTATTCTTCGTTTCCTTTCTTCGGTTTGCTGGAATCAGAGATGAGCCGCCATTTTAGTCACCAAAGGTAACATTAACGCACAATTTTATCATGCGATCGCCAGAAAAAGTATGATAACTTTCTTATTTTTTGTCTCTGATCCAAAAGTAGGGTATCGTTGAACTCATCTCAGTCCCCTCAGTTCAGATATATACTCAAAGTTCCGAAATTCCATAGGTGGTAATCTATATAATCCCCCATTTCCCTAATTGTAATAATATTTTAAATTGTTTGATTTTTTGTATTACAGTTTTTTACTTGATTGATGATTAATTCTATTAACTAATTTGTGGATTGTTTGATTGTATTAACTTGATTCTTTAGATATTGAAAATTAAATAAACGACATTATGTTAATTTAAGTGTACAGAAACGTTGCTGTTGTTCCAGCAAAGATCTTATTTTCACTTTACCAAGTGCCTAGTAGGTAATGTGCAGATTACCTAGATACTCTGCACATTACCTAGGTAATTTGAGAAATGGAACAATTTTCGCAACTTTAACGGATCACCCTAGTTAATCTGCAAATTAGCTAGATAATGCACACATTAATGGCTTTCGAGCTTTAGCGGTAACATATATATATAAAATTGCTTGTCCTGACTCACTGACTTATTCACTCACTGATTCATCATCACCCAGAGCAAACCGTTGAACCTAAAGAGGTGAAATTTGGTACACAGTTAGGGTACGTCATGAAAACGCTCACTAAGAAGGGATTTTTCGAAATTCCCTCGCAGGGGGAGAGGGAGAGGATTAAGTCTTAACTGGAAAAATGTCTTCTACTGTACTATTTTAGATGCAATTTTTTTGTTATGTTTAGTCTTCATTAAGTACTTAAGTGTATTAAATTAATAACATTTTAGACATTGTTATAAATATTTTTATATATTTCGATTTTTTAACCAAATGTTCGAACCGTTTTAAATTATAGAACGATTGTAAACGTTCAAGAAAATTGATCAAATTGAAAATAGTTTGTTTGATTCTAGGCAATTCTCATCATTCTCAGCGGTAGGTGTTATATAACAATTACTATGGGTGTTGAAATACTGAATATAAATGGGGTTTGCTTGCAAAACCTACGTGGGCGAAGTCGCGGGTAACAGCTAGTACTTGTATATAAAAGAACAAGTCCTGATAGGATAATTAATGCAGAGCCAAAACTACTGGTGCTAAAATCTTAAAAATTTGAGGGTGTGTTCCTTTTGTATAGTTTAGGTGTGCTAATAAAAGATTTTATGAAATTCAACCCTAAAGGAGTGAAAAGGGAAAAAAATTTGTATGAAAATTTTTACTGCATGGGCACATTAGATAGAAACTCAGGTAAATAAAAACATGAAAAAAAAATATTTAATGATCTGTAAAGCATTTTTATGACATCATCTCTTATTATAAACTTGAAAATTAAATTAACTTTTTTGTTTCATCGTAGAAAATTATTTATCATAACTGAAGTTCCAGACAGCTTGGTGCCTGAATGGCCCCAGGCTTTCGCTCATGCATTCTAAGTGACTTTCATTACAAGAATTTAGTTTCCGAAATCTATGAGAACAATTATTTGGCATTGACAGCGGCGAATTTCGCACCAATAAACTGCTTCGACTTGTTCGATTATGTTATCAACTCAATTTCATATTTATTTTCACATTTTCATTTTGCGGTCCTTCTCTGTTCTTTTTCCGTTATTTATACATGTAGGTCATTTCGTTGTTATCCACATTTGATATCATTATTTATTACATACTGCCATGACGCCTGTGTCTGTCCGCTACAACTGTCAAGAATTAATGCGATTGGTGAAGTGTAGTGACAGCGGGTCAATAGAGAGATGGGTGCGTGATCCTTGCCAATTTTCGTACGTGCGTTAATCAAGCCAAATAGTTTGGCCGAATATTCGGTATTTGGCCTGAGGCCGAATATACTATTCGTTGCATCACTAATAAATATTTTATTTTTAAAAATTTTAATTTTTTTTTCTGGTACAACAGTAAAAAAATGGTTAAGGCATAGAAATTCAATACATATGAATGATAAGTAATAACAAAAAATAAAATTGTTTACTTTATTAAAAAACTTGAAACTATCTGATATTTTCAGAAATTTTTGTTTCAAAATAGGCTTTTGCATTATCATCAAGATTTATGTTTTATGTTATACTAGCTGTTACCTGTGGCTTCGCTCGCACAGATTTTGCAAGTAAACCCTATTTACATTCAATATTTCAACAACCATAGTAATTGTTATATAACACCTACCACTGAGAATCAAATGAACTGTTTTTAATTTGATAAATTTTCTGGAACGTTTACAATCATTCTATAATCAAACCAATATGCAAAAAGAAATTTGAATTTAAAACGATTCAAACATTTGGTTAAAAAATTGAAATATATAAAAATATTTATAACAATGTCTGAAATATTATGAATTTAATACCTTTAAGTACTCAATGAAGACTAAACATAATTAAAAACGAAAAAAATCTCATCTAAAATAGTACAGTAAAAGCCGTTCTTCAGGTTAAGTCTTAATGCTCTCCTTCTCCCCCTGCGAGGGAATTTTGAAAAATCTCTTCTTAGTATGCGTTTTCATGACGTACCCTACTAAAACGCAGTTAAAAACAAAAAATCACATCTAAAATAGTATAGTAGAAGCCGTTTTTCAGGTTAAGTCTTAATGCTCTCCCTCTCCCCCTGCGAGGGAATTTTGAAAAATCTCTTCTTAGTATGCGTTTTCATGACGTACCCTACTAAAACGCAGTTAAAAACAAAAAATCACATCTAAAATAGTATAGTAGAAGCCGTTTTTCAGGTTAAGTCTTAATGCTCTCCCTCTCCCCCTGCGAGGGAATTTTGAAAAATCTCTTCTTAGTATGCGTTTTCATGACGTACCCTACTAAAACGCAGTTAAAAACAAAAAATCACATCTAAAATAATATAGTAGAAGCCGTTTTTCAGGTTAAGCCTTAATGCTCTCCCTCTCCCCATGGGGGAATTTCAAAAAAATCCCTTCTTAGTGTGTGTTTTTATGATGTACCCTAACTGTGTACCAAATTTCACCTCTAGGTTCTGGAACTTTCTAGAAAAAACTGGAACATTCTCATTGAAGCATCACACATTCTTGAAATCAACCACTTTCAAACCCCATATCTCTTACACCCTTATAGCTATCGAGGCACAAACCATCATAGTGCACGATGGGAGACTTGGTGCTACTACCACACACAAACACCATTCATCTGTGATGTGTAGTTTTGGCTGCAGAGTGACGTATAGGCACAAACACGTCCATTTTTATTTATACATACTGTAGATATAGATATAGATGTAGATGTAGATTGATAAACTAGATCAACAAGTTATAATGTTTTGTAAATTTTTTCGTCCAATGGAGATTATTATTATTAAAATTAAAGACAAAGTCTGCCCAAAAGGGTGCACCATTTATTTCTTGTATTCCAGACTACACATTCATGGCAACAGACCTTTCTTTTTAGGCTACATGCTGCCAGAATTTTAAAAAAGTCCTTTAAAAAACACAAATATATCCAATTAAAATTATAAAATTTCTAAAAAAGAACTGGTGATATACAGACATCTTGCTTTTCATCCATCCTATGGGGTGTTTCTGCTTTTATCTACTGGAACAAGCACTGGAAAATGCAGATTTTGGAAACTTCCCCTGGTGACAATACATTTCAATTTTTCTTTTGTAAACTTTGTAGCCTAAAAAGAAAGGTCTGTCAATGTGAATGTGTAGTCTGGGACACAAGAAATAAATGGTGGTCCCTTTTGGGTAGACTTTGTCTTTAATTTTAATTTAAATTATANTGAGCTGCAAATTTTAATCCTATTTTTAACTTATTTAATTTAAAATATATTCTCTCTGCCTCAAATCAGTACTGACTTGTCCCTGTACATACATCATACTTTTCCTTTAACAATAGAGTCTTGCCAGTCATCTATATAACACCTTTTGAGGAAAAATTTTTTAACTAAAATAATGTGATTTCTGGTTTGCATCAAAAGTTCTTATATAGATAATTTGGGCCTCCTGTCTCTAAAGTTTCCACATCTGATCTTGTCTTTCATCTGTTTAATTCTGTTCTCAAGATTAAGGAAAGACGGACAAACAACAGTGGGAATTTATAGGTCTACAATTTTTTCATATTGCAGCCCAACAAATTCACAAAGTAATTAATTAATGTTTTTGTGAGTTATCATTAATTAAAAAAAATTTTTTTAAGTAATTAAAAATTTGAAAATAACTTACCCAGTGCAGCAACTGCTGCTTCAAATCCTAAAAGTTCATCGGCAGATTTTCCATTATCTAATACTATAGATCGTCCTATATAAATAAATAATTCAATGTATAAAAAGAAAAGATCTAAAATGCCACATATTATGAAATTTAAAAAGTTATAACTTTATGAATTACAAAAATATGAAATACATTATATTTTTGTATGTGTTAATTTTGTGAAGTAATTAGGAATTGATTTTTAATTGAAGAAATCTACTATAATTAGTTATGTTATTACAACAAATGTCACATCCTAATCAAGAAATTATAAAACATTAATGTTTCTTATTAAACAAGAAAAGTATATATAGGTATACAATTCAGATCAGTCTAGATTTAAATATAATCTAGATTATATTTTTAATTATTCAACATTCAAAATGTTGAAATTTCATTGTTTGTTTGTTGACAAACCTTCACAAGTTTTTACTTTATCAAAATATAGGCAGATAATAAAATATTTTATTTTTTACAAGTACAATTAAACAAGATTTGTTAAAACTTATATTTACGCTATTATTTTGCTAAGAAAAACATTTTTACAAACTGAAACCTTAAGTGGAGGATAGCATTTAATTAAAAAAAAATTAAAGTGATGTTCCTACAAATTGATGAAAAAGTTTTTATCATTGTTAAAAATAAAAATTTTTAATTATATTGCAAAGTGATATAATGTTAAAATACTACATTATATTGAGAATATAATGTAATTTTTAAAACTATAATTTAAAAAATTGAGCAGCATTAATCACTACATTTCTTTTTTTCAATTTTCAAACATCTGTACAGTATTTTTTGTTTTCACATCCGAACTTCAGAGCTATCATCTCTCTAAATACAATGTTTTTGTCCAATGTTTATGTAGGAAAAAATCTATATTTACATTAATTCAATATCTTTATTAAAACAATGTGTGGGATTTTATTACATTTACAATATGACATGCAGCATGTATCTGTTACTGAATACTAAACAGTTGTAATAACTATGTGAGAATCTGATTATAAGATTCATTTAATTTTTATTAATTTAAATTTCGATGTACTATTTCAATATTAAATTTGACAATTTTCTACTTTATGAGGGAAATTAAGTGAGGATAAGGAAATACAGTTTCCTTTCCCAACCATTCACTTCCTTAAAAAGTTCACATCATACCCGATGACTAAATACCGAGCTAAATCAACTCATTGTCAAATGATCACAATAAGAATTCCTGATCAAAGAATATTTTCTGTATAAAAGGGTTTACATGCCAGATTCCACATGAATTAACTATAATCAGTCATTCCATCAATCCTTATAATTTTGTGCTGGTCGCCTGACTTCCACCTCATATGAACTCTCATAGAATGAATTAAATATTCAGAGGTATTATATTTATAATATTGTAAACTCTCTCTCTCACAAATATTAAAAATATTTAGGAATAGTTTATTTAGTTATTCAAATGTCTGTATTCTATTAGTTATTTTTATTAAATCTCAGTGCTAAACCAGAAGAATCTGAAACAGAATATGAATTAAAAAAGAGACATCAAGCTCATGTTATATGGATCACAGGTCAAAAGGGAGTGACAGAGAAAGAAGCTGCAAAAATGATTATTGAAGAAGCAAGACAAGTTGTTCAGCTAGATTTAGGGATTGAAATTAAAGATTGGAATGATCCAAATAGCAAATTTATTCATTCAGATTCAATTGCAAATAGAAATGAAAAGTTAAAATTATTGAATGACAATATAGAAATTTCCATTAATAGAGGAAAAAATATATCGTCATTCAATAATATAAGTAGTGATGATCTAAAGGAAACTCAATCCAATAATAATAATTTAATAACACACAAAGATAAAAATAACATAAATTCACATGCTGAGAAGTCCATATGTAATTATGATACAAAACACAACAAAACAGATATGGCAGTGCAAGAAAATGAAGATGCAAAAGAACAAATTCAAATTAATAATAATGTTNTCCACCTCATATGAACTCTCATAGAATGAATTAAATATTCAGAGGTATTATATTTATAATATTGTAAACTCTCTCTCTCACAAATATTAAAAATATTTAGGAATAGTTTATTTAGTTATTCAAATGTCTGTATTCTATTAGTTATTTTTATTAAATCTCATTGTTTGTTCATTATATTAGTCTCAATGTCAGTCAATTCAAATGTGTACAGGCCTATCAACAAAATTACGACACCCCCTCTCAAATTTAAAGCCCTGTTATTTTTAAACGTATTAAATTTATCTCGCAAGTTAGGACGCATTAATCCTATCCTAAATGGTGTCAGTTCTGACATCATTTAATAAATATCTTTTTGAACCATCCTTTGACAAAGTGAGCAGTTTTTACTGAACCATTGCCAATTAGGTGGTATAAGGTAATATTGGCATCTCACAACAGTTAATGTAGTTGTGAGATGCTGGATTTGCCCCCAGCATGTCAAAACTACTTTAACTGTTTAAAGTACATAAATGTATAAGCTTAAATCCGCTATTTTTTAGTCAGAAAAACACACGTTTTTTTCTTAGCAAAAACAAATTTATTTAAAGTACTTTCCCTCACTAGTGACACATTTGTTTCATCTCTCGGGCAATGTGTGGATACCATGCCAAAAAAATTTCTCTTTCGAGGCAAACCACTCATCAAGCCATTTTCAGACGTCTTCATAAGAATCAAAGTGCCTCTCAGCAAGCACGTGGCCCATCGATGAAAAGAGATGATAGTCGGAAGGGGCCAAGTCTGGTGAATAAGCGGGATGGGGTAGCACCTTCCAGTTGAGTGTCTCCAAGTAGTTTCGGACCAATGTTGACACATGCGATGGTGCATTGTCGTGGAGGAAAATCAGCTTGTCGTGTCTTTGCTGATAATCCGGCCTTTTTTCACGCAGAGCACAGTGCAATTTGATCAGTTGTTGGTGGTAGCAGTGAGCATTGACAGTTTCACCAGGTTTCAACAGCTCATAGTAGACAATACCCTGCTGATCCCACCAAACGCACAGCATTGTCTTCCGTCCAAAGCGATTTGGTCTTGGGAAAGATGTTGATGGTTTGCCTGGATCAACCCACGATTTCTTGCGTTTAGGATTCTCAAAATATATCCATTTCTCATCGCCAGTTACAGTCCGATACAGAAACGACTTTCTTTTTTGTTTGGCGAGCAAGATTTCGCATGTGTTTTGGCGTCGCTCCATCTGCCTATCGTTCAATTCATGCGACACCCATTTTCCGATCTTCTGAATCTTTCCCATGGCACGTAGACGCATGGAAATGGCTGGTTGAGTAACACCCAATTGATCGGCAAGCATTTTTTGCAATTGGGTATCGTCATCATCCAAAAGAGTTTGCAGTTGATGGTCCTCAACCTTCCTGGGCCGATTTTCACGCTTCTTGTCACTCAGATAAAAATTTCCATCTTTGAACTGACGAAACCAATCTCTGCACGTGGTTTCCGATAAAGCTCTGTTTCCATAAGCCTCCACAAGCATTCGATGTGCTTCAGCAGCCGATTTCTTCAAATTAAAGCAGAAAAGCAAAACTTGCTGCATATGCTCTTTTTCTGGCACNGAAATTGGTAATCTTTCATTAATTTTATAATTTTAAATTACTATATTTACTTGAATAATCTCTGATAATTTTTAAGATACTGGATTTAATTCAGTATCTTAAAAAAACTTGATTAATTTAATTTATTATACATTTGACAAATTTTACTAATTTATAGTTATAACACAATATCAACATTCATTCTTGCTATTTAGTAGCATTTAATATGATAGCACTCAGTTTACAAATGTAGTTTTAAAAAATAAAAATACCAAGGAAAAAATAGATTATTGTATATCTGATAAAGAAAACTTATCTGCAATTTGTGGTAATGTATCTTATACTGAATTAAATGAAAGTAAGACTTCAGTATATAGTTCAATTTGAATCAAAGATTAAATACTGCTAATATACCAATAGCTTGAACTAAAAGGTAATTTAGGTATAAAGATTATTTACTGTCAGTCTCAGTTATACATTTAACTTACTTTATTTATCCTTATTTTCACACAATTAGTTGCACCAAAACATTTAATAATAATACTTGTAACTATTGATTATATTTATCACTACCAAAGTAAACAAAATGCATATTAACTGGAAGCTCCCTGTACTTTGTGGGTTGCATCACCAAATTTGTTTCAAATAAATTGCACATACTGACTTTTTGGAAAAAGTATATGGATTATTCAAGTAAATATGGTATATTTTTTGTTTAAATTATTTTAAAATGCTCTCTCAAGCTGCAAATATTATACACTTAAGATTTCATACTTTTTTGCAGACTGCACAAGAAATTTTACTAGACACAATTGTTAATGAAATTATTAATTTAATAAGTATACTTGTAAATCAAATAATTAGATTAACTTGATATAAAAAATATGGCACTTTGATCATTTGCATGCGAACATTTTTTAGACATCTTTTGATTGTGAGATTTTGACATTAGTACTGCAGTAATAGTATTCAATAGTGTTACATTTTTACGTTGTGTTGAATGCTGTAATTTCCAGACAAACTATGATTTTAATGTATTAATTTCTTTTAGAAGAATATAACAATTCAAAATATATTTACTGCCAGAACCTGCTTTAACTAAGTTTTGGGTGCATGTGTACAATAATTTGGCATTTTTTCATTTAAAAGTCTGGCAAAAATTATAATTGTCAAGAGAAACAGGCTTTGATCAAAATAAATTTGGAAATGGTTTCTTTAAGACAGTCTCTAACTTAATAAGAATATAAAGATTTGGAATATTAAATTATAAAAAGTATAGAATTACCTGATAAAACTAGAGCATCAAAAATATAACTAGCAAGCATAAGTGGAAGAAGTGCATCTCCTCTCGAAACCAGATGCCCATCTCTCAATTGATCGGCTCTTTCACAAACAATTTTTAATTCTGCATCAGTTAACGGCAAACGTTTTAAAAGAAGAACCAAATCTTGTTCTTGATTCACTAACTTTACCTAAAATATTTATCATATGCTTAAATATAATCATACTTTTTACGATATATACTTTTAAATAAAAACTAAATAATTAACATATTATCATTGTTTAAAAATCAACTTTATAAAAATTTTATATAAAAATTAGTGCTGTTCAAGGATTCATCCATGAAACAAAATTAATTAAATACAAAAGAATATCAATAATTTTTCTGCTTATAATTCATAATCTGTACAGAATAATAAACAGAATTTTTGAATGAATAATCCAACATAACGTATTTATTATAAATACGAATATGAGGAAAAAGATCATCAGAATATATTAGATCAAATATCAATGGTAATAATGTTGTTTGAAAAATCTTATTTATGCTAATCATTATCATCAACTAGTTAATAAAATGTGTGAAATATTTAATCTGAAGAATATGTTCTATTGCTGTAATTATCAAATAATTTGAAATTTATATCACTAATGAGGGGATGGCATGACATTAGGGTCACTGATTTGAATCAAACTTGGTGAGGTTATAGTGCATCCCCTATAACTGACATGTGCCAAGCAGTAAGACACAATACTCAAAATTAAATGAGAAAATCGAGATTGAAAATTGCAAATCATTTAGAATTTCTGCCATTTGTAGAGTGGCCCATGGCTTGGTGGGCATGCCGCTTTCATAATTGTGAGGTTTGTGTTTTGAATCTTGATAGTATCAATGGTTTTTTATACAAAACTATAATTTTTAATTTATTCTTGATATTTTTAAATTTATTATATTTATTTAAAAATTATTTTTGAATATTCATGTAAGGTATGTACGTAAGGATTCATACTAACATTTATTTATCATTTATTTGGGAAGAGGATTAAATGTAAACAAAATTATCATTATTCAGAGCCAATTTTGTTAATAAAAAAAGACATTTTATTAACATTATTCAATCTGTTTGCTTTCTGGGAGAACAATTTTGTTAATGATAATTGTCGTAGAAGCATCTGAAAAATAAACATTTCTGTAGTGTGTGCATTGATAAGTATAGATTTTTTACAATAAGAAAAAGATGTACATATGTCACTGAAAAAACAAACTTGATTAATATTCAAAAACACTTCTCCATCATCAACTAATTTGGAGGAGAATCATTTGACCATATTTACGTAAATTCATACATTGGAAAATATAAGAGAACTTGATATTTTTTCTACTGCCAAACATGAACTAAGAATTAAATTAAAGTGCTAGAAAGTCAATAATACTGTTTTGGAGGGGCCATTTCCGATAATCACTTGCTGCTACCATAGCAGCAAAATTGCCACAGATATAAAAAGAATATAAGAAATTGTAATTGAAAATGTTTAAGATTGCTAGATCTTAAACATTGTCACTTTGACCCCAATATGTCTCAAAAACGAAATCATGGACTCCCAATTTTTATTACATTTTTAATTTCCTTATCTCATATTATGTAAAATGACAAAGTTTAATCAAATCCAAACAATCAAATTTTGAAAATGAACTCAATTCCATAAGTCACTTAGAAGAGACTTCACTAATGTTCCACTTGATAAAAAGAATAATACAATGATATAGGATAAAATGTTAGACAAAAATAAAGAGATTGTTTGAAATGAAGTTAAATCAGATAGAGCATAGTGGAAAGACAGTGATATCAAACTTGTGAAAAAGTTTTAATTAATAAAAGAATTATAGAAGAACCTTAACATAGGTGCCTTACAATTCTGTCAGAAAAGATTTTTTTACCACTACATTACTGGAAGATTCTAATGTAGGGAAATATTTTTTAACATGTAAGATATCAGTAAAATACCATATTTACTCGCATATAAGATGAGGTTTTTATTTATTTTTCACTGCTTCAAAAATCTAAGTCATCGTATTTGCACGAGCAAAGGATTATTTTCATTTTTGTATAATTTTTGTAAACTATGTATTCATATTTTATCAGATTCTCACCTTCTGGTGTTTAAAAACAAAAGTATTTTATCTGGGTTGTTTGAATCGTTCTTGTGTATTGCCAGGAATAAAAATGAATACCAATAGGAAAAGCAAAGCTTTTGAATTGAATTCCAAAATTACACGGGAGCCCAATATAAATTTTAATTCATTCCCATGTGAAAACAGATGACTATACAAAAATCAGAATTCAAAGAAACTCATAAGTGTAATCAGTGGAGAGTAGATTCAACTGTTAAGAATTGGCAAAAAGGTTCCTGATTGTCCAGCTTTACATGAACAAATTATGTTATCAATTTTACAAGATTTTTCCTTAAAGTTTAAAATGCCAGTAATTTTGTGGGAAGATATGTGCATTTACATGCATTTGATATTTTATCTGTGATTAAATGAAAAATAAAATTAGAATTCTATTAATAAATCTAATTTTTTATATTTTGATCTTTAAAGTCGCACCTCATCCTATATGCGAGATCATCTTATATGCGAGTAAATATGGTATATCAGGAGAATGCCACAAAAATAGAATACTAATGTTTTTACAGTTATGGTCAATTTCTTAAAGTAATTATTACTTTTTAATGCCACCACTTTTATCATAATCTTAGTATGTTGATAAATATAATAAATCCTATTTTTTGACTAAGAGTGTGCTTATATTTTAAGTAATTTTCCTATGTAAAATTAGTTTAAACAGTACTATCGTTATGTTTTATTAATTTAATTTATTTTATTCTATTATGTTTTGTTAAAAATTTACTATTGTAATGAATTTTTTTAATACCTTTATTTTTTATTTATAATTATTAAAATAAAAGACTTTACTTTTTGACTATTTGAGAGTACTTACATGGAATCTGTTTATGATAGCATTAAAACATTTTAAGCTTTATAAAATATTTACATATATTGGAAATCTTAATTCATTCAAACTATACATTTTCAAAAAAATTCCATCTGTTAGTAAATAATATAGCACTATTTAGCTATATTCTATATCTATAGAAAGTAGTTTAGAAGAAAACACCTATTATTTAAAGAATTTGAAAATTTCAAAAATATCTTTTAAAAAATGGCTGAAAAACTTTAAGAAGCTTGTCATTCATTTTTATTGTCCTTCTAAAAATTCTGAATAGATTTTCTTTCATTTTAAAAGTAATCATAATTTAAATTTTATCTCATTTCTGTTTCATAAAAACATTGAGCGTTTGGGATTTGTAATCTTATTTATAATAAAATTTATTAGTTGCATTTTTATTTTACATCCTACATCATTTAATCTACATAAATTCTTAAAATATTTAAAACTCCATACATGTATACTTTATTTAATAGTTCACTTAATCATATTTTAAATTTTTTCTCCCTACCTCAAGAGCCTTTGTAGAAGCAGGTGGTCGTGCCATTTCTAATCCGAAAAGACCAACTCGAAATGCTAAATGATGATGATCTGTATTTTCTCCTAATACTGAACAGAGGAATGCTACTTTTGCTAAAGTTGCCGAAGCTAAAAGACTTATTTGATGACAGGCCGGATTAAATCGTCTCACTCTTTTTCCTCTTGTGGGAGGAGGTGGTATTTCCACCATCAAATTTGGAGGATGAGCCAATAATTCTTCTGCTAATCTTACAGCGAGTCTACATGCTTCTTTGGTATGTCCATGTGCATGTAATGCTTCAGCTCTTGCAAATAAAATCTGAAAAGAAAAAATATGTATAATTAATAAAAATTAATTGCACTAACATTTCTTAATCTTAAATTTTTTAATTTTAACTAATCATTCTACAGCAAATTATAAGCATATAACAACTGAAAAATTACTTTTAAGAATGAAATTTGTATATTAGAGAAAAAATAAATAAATTATATATAATATGTACCAAGGATGACCAAACCTTGTCACAATAAGAGCCATACATTGCCCGTGTGAAATAAACAACAGTCGCATCCTATATTGGAATGCCTTTGGAGAGCAATGTCATCTATTTACATTATTTTAACTAAATATAAAATAGTTATCATTGTTCTATACTAAATATCACTGTTACTTTACAGGTACTTTGTGACAAACTGACTAGGTAAACAATCATTCCTCTGACTTTATGAATGTAATCTAAGCTCTCAGTTGCCTGTTTGAGGTTAAGTTATGAGTTACACTTACAATCTATTTGTATTTTACACTATGTAATAGGCAGAAAACATACAAAAATATTATGTGTAAGTAGTATGTACCAAGCTTATAAAAAGAAACTGTATAAATATGTGGGAGTTGCAATAAGGGTATAGAAGAGCACGTGGCTTGCAAGCCAGTTTGGCCACTGTTGGTATATACAATCTAACTTGGTTATAACAAGCATTAGGGGACTGGTAAGATTTCCTTGTTATATCTGTGAGGAACAGTGATGTAACTGGGGGAAGAATGGGCAGCTGCCTTGGGAGCAAACACATAGTGGATGCCCCATGGATGGCAAAATTAATAGTTACACCACTGATAATTAGTGAAATCTATCTGTTATTGTCATAGTGTTTTGTTTGTTATAACTGTGAACTCATTATATTTGTGTTCATTATAACTGAGTTTGACTGTACCACATTCACTCAAATCGACTGCTCAGAACAAGAGAGTTACAACTCAAAAATATAGATTTTTCAGGAGAGCCATTTGAAGTTTTCAATTCCAGCTGATAAATCAGGGAATTGTTTAAAATCAATGAAATTTGGTTTGAATGTTAATTATAGTCATTACATTGAGTTGGAATAATAATATTATTTAAATGTATTTTCTCTGTTATATTATTACATATTTTTTNTGTTGAAATTAGTTCCAATTACGTCCATCAAGTGGTGCTTTACCATGAGTGATGTCACATAAGTGTCTGCTTTTGAAACTAACTACCATAGGTAAGTATTAATGCTAACCTGGAGGAAAGGCAAGCATTGTATGTTGTAACATTCATACAGAATGGAGCACCACCATGTTGCTTTTCCTATGAAATAACTGTTACTATCATTGTTTGGAGAGAACAGAGTGATAAACCATCACTTTCAGCATGAATGGTCACCCAAGTCTCCAGGCTGATGCCCTGCATTTTTGGTTATAGGGCTACCTAAATTTATGGGTTGACTAAGATCATCCAATCACTGACAATGCTAAATCACTATATGACAGGAGATATCAATGATACCTTAAGAAATGCTGTTTCATGCTGTCCATAGTGTCGTTACTCATCTTCAAGCCATGCTTGACAATGAAGTCTGCCACATTGACATTTGCTATAACATGGTTCTTTATAGTGTTACAGATCAAAGTGTCACCTGGTGAACATAATTTGAACTAATTTTGACACTTTTCTGGAAAAAAATCTCCATGAGATTCTATGCATTTCTACACTAATCATATTTCCACACATGTCAAAATTTCACTAAAATATTGATTTTTCAAATGTTAACAGACCTTTGAATTACCCNCAGGAAAGACAAGAATATTCATTATTTGGTATAATTTTGTAAATTAATAAAATATAAATAAAAAATAATAAATACAGATTAATATTTTTCTTAAGTTACAAAACTATAATAAAAGAGTTAATAAACTTCATTTAACCCAGTGAAATTAAATTTAATTAATTTAATAATATACCTGACTGAGTAGTGCTTGTCTATCTTGAGATGAAAGGGCAGGGTTCAAAGCTGCTAATCTCCACAGTATAACAAGTTCATCACAGAGGCTACTACATGCATGTTGAGAAGCATGAGTATTACTATGAACGCTGCCCCGGCCACCATGACCACCTGATCCCATATGAAGAGATACTTTAGTGTTAAACCACCAGACCAAAATCTGAAATAAAAATATTTATACAATTACATATAATTTTTAATATACACATTTATTTATCTGTTAGCAAATAATTTCATAAAATTTAAAATATTAAAGTAATATTTAAAATGGAGCATAATTATTAAAATTGTCTCTATTATTATTATTTAATTGAATTCTGCTACATAATTTCCTTTTATTATTCTATCATAAACGAACCTGATCACAAGAAAGCACTTCATCAGTCAAAATTTCAAGTAATGGTATGGCGTTTGAATCACTACGTCGCAACATCTCTCTGACAATAGATAAAAGATTCCACATTCCTTCTGGTTCACGCCCTCTTAATGGACGCAACAGACTAGACCACTCTGCTGCAGCAGGTGGAGCAGTTGAAGATAAGTAGTTAACATCACTATAAACAATTGGTGATGGAGCACATAATTTAATGAGTATCTTATGAATATTATCATGGAGAGTAGATTCATCCAAACACCACGTAGTTTGTTCATTGGCTGAAGCACCAGCAGTGGGATCTAAAATCACCAAATTTTATAAATATCATTTATAAACTTATATTGACTTAAGAGTTTAAATAATTAAACAATTCAGTTTTTATAACTCTGTATGCCATAAATTTTATTAAAAAGTAAATAAAAATATAACAACACAAAGAACCAAGAACCTTTTCAGGAAATCCATTTATAGACCGGTCTTAAAAATATTGTTTATTCATATTAACTTTCAGTAACATATTGGTTCTGTAAATTATATACAGTATATATAAAAAAAATAAATATGTATTTACCAGGAGCACCATGTGTTGCATTGATGGCAGTCTGTTGGCTAGATAGCAATTCATCAAGAAGTCTCTGAGCAGTTGGTAATATCTAAATAAAGAAAGTATTTTTAATAAAATTCACTTTATATTTTTATCATCATCATCTAATTAAAAAGTATTTTATGTCACTTAAAAAGTAATATAATAAAACATATAGCATTAAAATTAAAATATTTAATGATATATAAAGAAAAATTAAGATTAATGAAAGTAACAAAATGTAAGTTAAAAATTGACTAATTAAAATCACATTACAATGAATAAATATTCAAAAAAGAATTTTATATATAAAATATATTATTCATATGTCTTCTAGATGACTAAATAAATTCAAATTCATTAATATCTGTAAAATCTATTCTGTTTACATTATATTCACAGGCCTTAAAGCAATCATGACAGTGAAAATAAGTGAGAAATGCAAGTTTAAATTTAAAAAAAAAAATTCAAATACTGTTGAAAGTATAGTGGGAGACTTGTTATTACAAAACTAATGAAAGCATATACAAAAATGTGCATGTACAATACATGCTCTTGTCATCATATTTCATGCTTTACAATGTTTAATTCAGCTTGATATAAAATCAAAATGTTAATTCAAGATACATGCATACTAAAGGAAGATATTCTAATCAGTTGTGTTACATTTCCTTCATCACTGTAACCAGTTTTACATGTTTCACATTAAAACAAATATTAGTTGGAAAATTACTGGAATTGACATATCTTGATTAGATTTTCAGTCCAAGGCCCTCTTTTTTTTTTTTTTTTTTGTTTCCTACCAAGGAAATTTGTTATTAAAAGTGATTTTCTTTTCTTTCAACGTTTTCTGAAGTTCCTCTACTTCTCGTGTTCTCCCCTTCTTCAGTTTGAACTTTTTTCACACCTTCAAAAATACCCCAAGCAAGATTGATTTCTACAGCATGGTTTTGTTTAATTGCTTTTGTAATTGATTACTGGCTTCTTGAAACATCTTAGTCCTTGTTTTTTTTTTAATCTCCCCCCTCCTTTTTTTGCTTCAGCTCATCTTAAAGTGCCAATTTTTTTCCCATCTTGTTCAAGTATTTGATGTTTACTTCGATTTATTCAATTATAATAATTTATAATTGAATTATTTTAATTATTTTTCAATAAATATAATCAAATTTTATTCAATTTATTATTTATTATTATTATAAACCAAATTGATCTGTCCTTAATATATCACGTACAAATTAACCAATATGGTAGTGTATTTACTATGAAAAAATTTGTATCTGACAATCAAAACAGAACAGTTGTTTCACATTTTGAACTTCTTTACAGTTTGTTCTATGATGCCCAATCGATGTGTCGATTGACTACTAATCATTTCCGATTTCCGATGACTACTAATCATTTATAATGACTACTTACTACGAAAATAGTTGTATCTGGCAAAACACAATTACAAATTATTTTATAAGTGGCGCTCGTTGTTTTATTGCCAACTATGAGATAATTTGTAGCTGGCAGTCAATGTATTAAAAAGCTTAATATAATAACTGTTCAATAAATTAAATTTAGAATTTATAACATTTGAATAAAAAGCAGCTCATTAACAGAATAAACAGGACCTCTATACTTCTTAGATCATGAATGGCCAACCTGCAGCATGTGTGCCACAGTGTGGCATGACAGAGTTTAAACAGTGGCATGTGAAGACTTATTGAAAAACTAAAAAATTTGAAAAAAATAATAATGTCGTCTTCAGGAACTTTATCAAAATCCATAAAAACCCTATTCATACACTACTGAATACAACAGCGCTGGAAAGCAGCACTGCCTGACACCAGTACAACAATGCAGTAAGACAGCGTGGTCATGGGCCGAGCCCAATGGGTTGAGTTGTCTTGCTTTGGCACTGTTGTGTCTTGCTATAGTCGTCTGTTCCAGTGTTGCCAGATTTGGCTACTGTGCGTCAAATTTGGCTACCTTTTTTTTTAGTTTGGCGTAAAAAATATCATTTGGCGCATTTTATACTTATAAAATTTTTGGGTACAAACACTAAAAACATCTGGCAACTCTGATCCTTTCTCGAACGAGAGCGAGTGCAACACTCTGTCTGTCTGGCTCAGTTGATTTTAAACTGCCAAGCAAGACGTTAAGCTTTCTTTAAATTGTTTTTAGATTTTGGCATCTAGCATTGTTGTTTTAAAAATTTTATTTTCACTATGTCCATGAGTAAACCTTTGACATCAAAAAGAAAATATGAAGAGGATATTGCAATTCATGATTTTAAAACTGTCTGGAAAAAATAATTTTTGTTTATGCATCAAAATACTTCCAAGCCTGTTTGTTTGATATGTGGAATTTGTGTAGCAGTGCTGGAAAAATTTAACCTGGAGCAGCATTTCAAACTGCATAGTGATTTCAACAGCAAATATCCTGTCGGATCATTTTTCAATTTCTCTGCAAGATGTTAATTGTTACCCACCTGAAATCCAAATCAAAATTATTGACCTACAGCACCATACTACACTGAAAAGCAAATATAAAGAACTTATTTCAACTGCAAGTGATCCAAATTATATCAAATTTTGTACCAACAAGCAATTTTCCAAATTTACACAATTTGGCTGTCAGATATTGTTGTAGGTTTGGATCAACATATGTTTGTGAACAAATGTTTCCTATTATGAACATAAAATCAAAACAGCATTCAAGATTAACTGACATGCACCTAAAACACCTAATTTTGTTAGCATCTTCAAGAACTAATCCTAATATAGACGACTTAGTAAAAAAACTACAAATTCAAAAGACACATTAATTAAGTACTGACTGTTTAATAATTATTTAGAATTAAATGTTTCAAGTCATTCATTTTTATTTTATACATAACCTAACTGACTGAATCTTTAAAAATGTTTATTAACAATAAAACCTAAGTTTGTACTTTTGTTTTATTTATTATATTATTTTTTAAATCCCCACTACTCAGACATATATGAAAAATGTGCTATTTGCATAAAAATCCCATTATCAGCCTGTAAATAACATTTTTTTCACTTTTTTATACTTTTCAGTATGTTGGAAAAGTTGAAAGTGGCACGCATAAGTTTTTTTTTTTTCAGATACTGGCACTCCTCCCAAAAAGGTTGGCCACCCCTGTCTTAGATGAATGTGTGTATTAAATGAAAGATTTTCTAGAATTTTAAATGTGTCACAGCCAATTATAAATTATATATATATATATATATACATACATTACATATACATCTTACGTCTTACAGGAAAAATACNTAAATGTGTTTTTTAGCAAGTGGTAATTCTTTTTCTCTGCAATAGTCTGTGTATAGCCGACACATTTCACTAATGTTTAAGCTGCCATCTAAATACTGTTTGGTTGAATTTCTTCTACAATAGTGTGATTCAACACGTTCAAAAGACAGTATGTGTTCTTTCACATTCTTCAGTATTTCCTCATCAGTTTTCTTTCTGCTTTCATGTTTTCCCCGGAAGTCATCATCTATTATTCCATCAGTGGTCTTTGGGTTATATAGATAGATAGATTTAGAATGCAAAAGAGTTGCAACTTTATATGCAACTTTCTTTTACCAAGAATGCAATTAATTGAAAGCTGAAAACTGTTACAACTCAAAATGTAACCCTCAAAATGTAACCCCTCTCAACCTTCAATAACAGAGTGTATTAGCATATTGCGAAACTGTTATATGTACGTCCCTGAGCCATAATAAGCCATTTAGAGATATAACCTTTATACATAAGATAGAACTCGATACAAGCATTCCCATAAGTACAATAACTAAAACATCGAAAATTTTGAGTTGTAACCCTCTTGCTCTGAACAGTCGAAATGTAAGACACTTTTTTTTTTTGTTTTAGTATCTCTGAAAATACAGTGCATCTTAGATTCAATGCAATATGTATTAATTAGCAACCTGTTATATTATATTACATAAAAATATTTATATACTGTAGTGACAAACACAAATAATAACCTGTAGCAGAATATACTCCACAGAAAATGCTAGAACAAACATTCTGCATAACTTATCCCACTATATACTCCATGCCCATAAGAGCAGCTGTTGCTTCATAGGCAATAGTTCATAATTACAAACCATTTACAACTAGCATTTAACCCACACCATTGCATAATCATTTCAAATTTATTTTAAATACAGCTAACTTTTGGGTAATCCGCATAAAAATACAGTAAATAAAAAATATAATTACCTCAAAAGGATCATCTATCTTTTTAACTGAAACCGAAAATCTTTCTTCTTCTACCATATATTCCTGTACATGCTCTGGACTAGGAATTCGTTGTCGCGGATCGTAATAATATAATTGATACTCATCACTAGATTGTTGTGATTCACTTGCATCACCTGGTTTTTCTGGTAACAGCCTTAAAAATTGAAAGTATAATTTATTAATGATAGTTAAAATCACAAAAATTACGTACATTTCTTTATTATTTTAATTGATCATAATTCACTTTATCTAATTTTTGGTATGCATTTTTCATTATAAAAAAAATTATTATTAATCTTCATTTTCATTCAATGCTTATTAAAAACAATTTGTCAAATTAATAAGATAAATATAAAATAGAATATATAGCTATTTAAACAGCTTAAATCATAAATTCTGTTCTAATATTTATTAATTTTATTAAACTTATTTGCAGAGTTTATTGCAAAAACTGAGAAGTTGCTGCATAAATTCCATTTCTTCATGCAAAATTCATAGAAACATAAACCACAGACTTAATCAATTGGATTACTAATGAACTATAACAGTATTAATTAATTAATTAATTAATTAGATAATCTAATGTTCTAAACCAGCAGCCCCAGGCAACCAAAATTTTATTTGGACTACTGAATGTACTTTTGAACTTGTCCAGTGGTCAAGCTCATTCATTTTCTCATGTTTTCTTAACTTGTTTGTACTTTGTATACATTTTATCCTGTTAAATATATAGTAATAAGTACTTTTGTGTAAAATAAAAATTTTTAAAACATTTTTTTTGTATTGTCTCATGTTCATTAATTTGCATTTCAATTAAAAATTTAATTCAAATCAAAATAAAATAAAGGATGTATTGTCTCAGTACTCATACTCAGAAATTGTTGAATGAACTATATCAATGTACTGTATTTGCAGGGTGGACAAAAAGTCCATAAAAACTCTAAACATTCATAAAAATTGAAAGAATTATCAGAATGAAATGCAGTTTGATTGGTAAGTATTATCAGCAAGGGATTTTTGTTGACAGAAAAAAATTAGTTCCAAAAATCACTAGTAGGTGGTGTTAACATATAAAAGACAATGAATAGACGTACAAACGACAATGAAAATGACTTTTGATGAAATTTTTGATTGTGGAGTAGTTAAAAACACTTGGGAATTTAAATACTCCACAATCAAAAATCGGGTCCTTCCACATTGTTGGAATTGAAAAATGCTGTTCATCACCATGAAAATACCATCCTGAAGGTTTAGACATTGTTACTTGGCTAAATTGTGTGATAGAGGCCATGTTGAACACTTATATAATAAACACACTGAAAGCCATTTTCATTATCGTCTGCATGTCTATTCATTGTCTTTTGTATGTTAACACCACCTACTAGTGATTTTTGGAAAAAATTTTTTCCCGTTAACAAAGCCCCATGCTAACAATACATACCAATCAAACTGCATTTCATTCTGATATTCTTCCATTTTTTTATGAATGTTTAAAGTTTTTATGGACTTTTTGCTCTCCCTGTATATTAAACAATACAATACAATGCAATGTAGTATACATTCTTAGAAAGTTTATGCACATTATTTCATAATAACAATGCTTTTCTGTGTGTATGAGCAAAAACTAATGCACAAACCTTGACACAAAAACCTTTAAAAATGCAACCTTTTTATTCACTTTTTCCAAACGTTTTCAGCTAGTATAGATTAATTCTTTTTGTATGAGCCTGCACTCTAGACATCTAAAAAAATCAAATGTTTCAAAAGTTCCAAAACAAATTCCGTAATAGAAATCAGAATCATTCAATTTTTTTGTTCCTGAGGAAGGCCATTCAAACTGGCCAAAAACGTTTGGAAAAGTGAATAAAAAGGCTGCAATTTTAAAGGTTTTGTGTCGAGGTTTGTGTATTATATAAGTACAGTTAGAGAAGAGTAATGATGCACAACATGCACCCAAAACACCAGCTTGTTGCGACAATTGGCACATTGATTTCTAAAAAGATTTCATTGCTTGATATTGTCCAAGATCTCCTCTTTTAAAACCTTGGGTTTTCCATTTTGTGGCTTATCTGCTACTGATTCTGTTTTGTGAAATCTCTTTACCAGACAATAAGAAGTGTCTTTCACACGTACTGGGATATCTGGATATTTCTGTCGCAATATCTATGTACCTACATCAATTGTACAACTAACACTGGAAATAAGCTTCAAGCAAAGCAACTGACCTTCAATCATTTCCCAGAAGTCCACGAGTGATGAAAGGTGTTGCCAACAAAACTTCCACATGGCATTTACAAGCATGCCAATATACTATAGTGGAAAAAGCATTCCATTACCAGAAAATATGTTTGTGTAATAACAGGTCAAATCTTCATTACAGTGACTTTTGAGACACTCCATATTTTCTAAAACATGTTACTAAATTAAAAATGCATCTTTAACATTAATATTTTGTGACAATAATTTTGTTTTCAGTTTAATATGAAATAAAATATATAAGAAAATACTTATTTTTGCCATCAACCAATAATTTTTCTGAAATAGACAAGTTTTACTATGTTTTAAATACAGAAATATCATAGGCTTCTTAAAAACAGCTTCACTTTAATGATTAACAGGTGTTAATACCTATTGTAAAAAAACATCTTATAGATTGCTCAAGACATTCAAGATTTCTTTAATGTGTAAACCTAATAAATAAGCTATATAAAAAAAAACTTAATTTTTTTATTTAAGTGTAGTTATATTTTTGTATTATCTGATAATTTATAAACACAATATGCACCCTTCAATTTGGACAATTGATTTCATTACTGGACAACCAGAAGTCTAGAGTTGGCTACCACTGGACAACTAGAATATATTCTTAATTTCAAATCCTGAGATATTTATATTACATAATTTTGCTTAAAGATAAGCAATAGGTTGGCATCTTGTGATGATGAGAATAATAATAAATTTAAATTTTCTGGAAGAAATTTAATTACATAATTATATTTAATAATAAATGATGGCCCTGTCCATTAATAATCCAATTGTTTAGATCTTTGGATGATAACAAAATTCATACTTCAACACAGATTATAACATCATTTTTTTCAACTAATTTATCTAGTACACACATACATACTAGACTTACATACACAATAAAGTACAATACTAAATTTAAGTAGCAATTCTTATTTAAACATGAAAGCATTTATCATATGACCAGCAGATGAGCAGGGCATTGCTCAGGCAAAAAATTACAACAATAAAAGTTAAGATTATATTATTATTTCGTACTTCTAACCCTTCTATTATATTATATTATAGTATTTAATTTATATTTACAAAGGTTATCTTACATAAGAGTTTATCACACTGAGTGACCAATCTAACACATTTAAAAAAATTTTTTAAATTGTGTACAGTAGAGAAATAAAGAATTTTTAAAATGTGTTAGATTGATCACTTAATGTGATAAACTCTTACATAAGATAACCTTCATAGTTATATAGCCAATCTTACCTATTTTCATTGGGTGCAAGAATTAAGTCCCACTCTTCCGAGACTAATTAGAGAATTTTTTAGATGGATCTAAAAATATGTCCAATTTCCCACAAAAACACAAAAAACTGCATCTAAAATAGTATAGTAGAAGCAGAGTTCTTCAGGTAATTCTTAATCCTCTCCATCTCCCGCACGGGGAGAATTTCGAAAAATCCCTTCTTAGTGTACATTCTCATGACATACCTTAACTGTGTACCAAATTTCAGCTTTCAACTCCTAACCATTTGGGTTCTGTGCTTATTATTATTAACCCATCTTGATTATATTATAAGATATAATGCATATCTCCAGAGAGTAAATATTAATATAAGTTCTAATTACACTTAATGATCATTCAATAATGATCCTTGAAAAAATTAGATTTATTATTAACTACATTTATCGGCAAATTAAAGCACTTATAACAAAAGTATAACCTTACCGACAATCATGTTGATTTTGTAATTCAAATGATGGCTCATTTTCTCGTTTTGGAAAATCATCTGAGACCACTTTTTTCTTTTGAACTACATTATTTTCTGTTTCTGAACTTTGATTCATGCTGTCTAAAAAACTAGAATGACATCTACTAAAAGAAGAACGATGTGATGAATTTGTTCTAGATACAAAAGTTCGTGTCCATGTTTTAATGGGATTTTCCTCTACTGCTTCAGTAACTTCTTGTTCATTTTCACAAAATCCCTCACTACTAAGAGAACTACGATTACTACTATTCTTCCCCTCCTGATTTAATGCACAATGATGGCTTTGGTTATTTCCATGTAAATGCTTCCTTTCATTTACTAATTTCCATCCTCCTGAATGGCTAATATCTACAGATCTTCCTCTCTTCATAGAAACATATTCATTATTTTCACCATTTAGATAATGTTCATTAAATTGTGCATGTACATAAGAAGAATACCATCTTCTTCCTCCACCTTCATGATATGTAACCCCTGAAATTGGATAATCATTCCAATCCAGAAGACAAGCTTCCATAGCTGGACGAAAACCAGAGAATACATCAATATCACCGCGTTTTATTGCAGTACCACTACTACTTCCTCCGCTTCGAGTTTTCCAAACTCGTTCCAATGTCTTCACATGCCATGAACATAACTGAAATTATAATTTTAAATTTATGTAAATTTCTCATTTAAAATTTTCATTTATTGAGAAATTTAAAATTACAAAACAAATTTCAATAATAAAATAATTTTATCATATATTCAAACTGGAAACTCTAGTTATTTCTATTTTTGAAAGTACATTTTATATTTCCTCAAATAATTGTTCTGTAAAAAATATAATTAATTTAATATCAATTCATGTAAATTAAGATCTAAATTAAACAATGCAATAAACTTATCAGAAGTTTAAAGGTTAAACTTGTCCAAGACAAAATTTAAACTATTCTAAGCTTTGCTTTGTGTATTTAGTTGATTTTAAATTAAATTTCTACAACAAAACCTATCTCACTGAGAATTATTTATTAACTGTAACAAACATTTTCAACCTGTTCTACAGGCCATCTTCAGGTTTTTAAAATTCATGAAACATTGACAACTGTTCTTTTTGTATAGAACAGTTAAGAACACATTTAAAATACAAAACTTGTTGGAATTTTGAGCTATTTGAATCCCAAGAATAAATTACAGTAATATACAGGGTGTTTATAATTAAAGTTCCAATTTGAAATGGCCATAAAATGAAAACTATTGGACAGAATATTATCAAACTTGGCAATAATGTACAGACGTCATGGGATTTTATTTCCCGCCAAAAAAAAAAGGTTCAAAAACTCACCACCAATGGGAAATGGCACTGTCTGCAATATTGTTAAATGAAATAAAGCATGAAGACATCATTGTAAATGTTTTTAATCAGTTTTAAAATGCGTTACAGAACATGTTCAATGTGGTGTCTGCTTTTTTGATAAGCAAGTTACATCGCATTACTGTGTTCTCAGCAGTAGCTCTTAGCATATAAGGAAAAACCCCACAAACAGTTTCATTTTAAAACTGATTAAAAACATTTTCAATGATGTCTTCATGTCTTATTTCGTTTAACAATATTGCAGACAGCACCATTTTCCACTGGTGATAAGTAGTTTTCATTTTATGGCCATTTCAAAATGGAACTTTAATTATAAACACCCTGTATAATTTAAAAACTAATAAAATAAAATAAAAATAAAAAGAAAAGAAAAAAATTACAATTATAACATCAGTTGTTGTTTGTATGGACATTATGCAGTATTCTCCAACAAGTTCTTTTCAACCATATACAGTGGGTGATCGGTTAATTGTACAATTTTTGTTTCTTGCGTAAAAATTTCATTTAGGTATTGTCACAAATGCATTTTTTTGATGAAATTTTGAGAATATTTTTAATTATAAATAAATGAATTTGTGCATTTCACATCATGTTGTAAATTGCTAAATTTTTGATTGCTTCATCTCATGCATTTAAATTTTAAATAGACCGATTTTAGATTGCTGCGCGTACCCCTTCACGCAATTTTGTGTACCTCTGGGGGTACGTGTTCCACTAATTGGGAACCATTGCTCTAGACCAATAATTCCCAAAATGGGTAGTGGAAAGCAAGGGAGAATTAGTAGACACTGGAAGACAAGGGAGGTAAAACTTTATTTTGAAACAAAAAATTTTACTATTAAACTTCAAACACAAACTGTAAAGTAAAGTCAATATTTGAGACATATGACTTTATGCGAAGATTGTAAAAGCAGTTATATTAATAAAAGTAATGATAATATAAACAAGTTGTAATTGTATGAATCAAGCAAACTAAACTAACTAACAGCACTAACTATTGGAGAAATTGATCTATTCATTATGAAATTATTAGAGAAATTTGTAGTTGCTTGTAAAACTGTTACCTGCTTTAAGCTCAGTAATAGCATGGTTTTATAAATGTATAAAAAATGTATAGAGGAGGGATAAGATGGCAATTAACTTTTTTTATTTAAATTAAGTTGAAGTATTGGTAGAATGAACTTTATTCTTTCATTTTGACAAGTTTAACTATTACACTGAAGCATGAAATATCCACAAAATTTTCATTGTAAATTTTATTGAAAAGTTTTTCTGTAAAAAGTTGCCAATTGCCTCTAGTGTTCGAAAGAATCTAGCAACATACTGTTTAAAATTGCAAGAGTTTGTCATATTACACTGTCTGCAATAGGTGAATAGGGTGGTGCTTACTTATATTGAGACAGATGTGGAAAACTTAGTCTCATCACATTAGACCCATCATTAATTATTTTTATATTAATCAATCAAGTACTTTACGATACTTTTCAAAAATTATTTTTTTTATTTATAAAGTAAATGCTTAAATTTTAAAAATTTTTAATTAAAATTTAATTTTCAGTGTATCATTTTTGATTGATTTATGGAAGGTGCTAATGAGATATATGCACTAAAAGTGAATGGTAATCTTAAAAAGTTTAGAACACACTCTAAGCCTATTGTTTCATGCAATTCTAATACAGTAAATCAGTTGATATTTAGCCAAATACAGGAAAGACAAGAATATTCATTATTTGGTATAATTTTGTAAATTAATAAAATATAAATAAAAAATAATAAATACAGATTAATATTTTTCTTAAGTTACAAAACTATAATAAAAGAGTTAATAAACTTCATTTAACCCAGTGAAATTAAATTTAATTAATTTAATAATATACCTGACTGAGTAGTGCTTGTCTATCTTGAGATGAAAGGGCAGGGTTCAAAGCTGCTAATCTCCACAGTATAACAAGTTCATCACAGAGGCTACTACATGCATGTTGAGAAGCATGAGTATTACTATGAACGCTGCCCCGGCCACCATGACCACCTGATCCCATATGAAGAGATACTTTAGTGTTAAACCACCAGACCAAAATCTGAAATAAAAATATTTATACAATTACATATAATTTTTAATATACACATTTATTTATCTGTTAGCAAATAATTTCATAAAATTTAAAATATTAAAGTAATATTTAAAATGGAGCATAATTATTAAAATTGTCTCTATTATTATTATTTAATTGAATTCTGCTACATAATTTCCTTTTATTATTCTATCATAAACGAACCTGATCACAAGAAAGCACTTCATCAGTCAAAATTTCAAGTAATGGTATGGCGTTTGAATCACTACGTCGCAACATCTCTCTGACAATAGATAAAAGATTCCACATTCCTTCTGGTTCACGCCCTCTTAATGGACGCAACAGACTAGACCACTCTGCTGCAGCAGGTGGAGCAGTTGAAGATAAGTAGTTAACATCACTATAAACAATTGGTGATGGAGCACATAATTTAATGAGTATCTTATGAATATTATCATGGAGAGTAGATTCATCCAAACACCACGTAGTTTGTTCATTGGCTGAAGCACCAGCAGTGGGATCTAAAATCACCAAATTTTATAAATATCATTTATAAACTTATATTGACTTAAGAGTTTAAATAATTAAACAATTCAGTTTTTATAACTCTGTATGCCATAAATTTTATTAAAAAGTAAATAAAAATATAACATAGCATGAGTTTTCAGTCATCATTAAAATTTAGTAAATTAAATATTTTTAGTATTACATAATGTTTATATAGTCAAGTGTAAACAAATTTAGTTTTCTTTCTCTAAATATATATAAATATAAAAATATAAATTTCTCTAAATATATATAAATATAAATATTAAATATAATATAAAAGAACCAAGAACCTTTTCAGGAAATCCATTTATAGACCGGTCTTAAAAATATTGTTTATTCATATTAACTTTCAGTAACATATTGGTTCTGTAAATTATATACAGTATATATAAAAAAAATAAATATGTATTTACCAGGAGCACCATGTGTTGCATTGATGGCAGTCTGTTGGCTAGATAGCAATTCATCAAGAAGTCTCTGAGCAGTTGGTAATATCTAAATAAAGAAAGTATTTTTAATAAAATTCACTTTATATTTTTATCATCATCATCTAATTAAAAAGTATTTTATGTCACTTAAAAAGTAATATAATAAAACATATAGCATTAAAATTAAAATATTTAATGATATATAAAGAAAAATTAAGATTAATGAAAGTAACAAAATGTAAGTTAAAAATTGACTAATTAAAATCACATTACAATGAATAAATATTCAAAAAAGAATTTTATATATAAAATATATTATTCATATGTCTTCTAGATGACTAAATAAATTCAAATTCATTAATATCTGTAAAATCTATTCTGTTTACATTATATTCACAGGCCTTAAAGCAATCATGACAGTGAAAATAAGTGAGAAATGCAAGTTTAAATTTAAAAAAAAAAATTCAAATACTGTTGAAAGTATAGTGGGAGACTTGTTATTACAAAACTAATGAAAGCATATACAAAAATGTGCATGTACAATACATGCTCTTGTCATCATATTTCATGCTTTACAATGTTTAATTCAGCTTGATATAAAATCAAAATGTTAATTCAAGATACATGCATACTAAAGGAAGATATTCTAATCAGTTGTGTTACATTTCCTTCATCACTGTAACCAGTTTTACATGTTTCACATTAAAACAAATATTAGTTGGAAAATTACTGGAATTGACATATCTTGATTAGATTTTCAGTCCTAAGGCCCTCTTTTTTTTTTTTTTTTTTTTTCCTACCAAGGAAATTTGTTATTAAAAGTGATTTTCTTTTCTTTCAACGTTTTCTGAAGTTCCTCTACTTCTCGTGTTCTCCCCTTCTTCAGTTTGAACTTTTTTCACACCTTCAAAAATACCCCAAGCAAGATTGATTTCTACAGCATGGTTTTGTTTAATTGCTTTTGTAATTGATTACTGGCTTCTTGAAACATCTTAGTCCTTGTTTTTTTTTTAATCTCCCCCCTCCTTTTTTTGCTTCAGCTCATCTTAAAGTGCCAATTTTTTTCCCATCTTGTTCAAGTATTTGATGTTTACTTCGATTTATTCAATTATAATAATTTATAATTGAATTATTTTAATTATTTTTCAATAAATATAATCAAATTTTATTCAATTTATTATTTATTATTATTATAAACCAAATTGATCTGTCCTTAATATATCACGTACAAATTAACCAATATGGTAGTGTATTTACTATGAAAAAATTTGTATCTGACAATCAAAACAGAACAGTTGTTTCACATTTTGAACTTCTTTACAGTTTGTTCTATGATGCCCAATCGATGTGTCGATTGACTACTAATCATTTCCGATTTCCGATGACTACTAATCATTTATAATGACTACTTACTACGAAAATAGTTGTATCTGGCAAAACACAATTACAAATTATTTTATAAGTGGCGCTCGTTGTTTTATTGCCAACTATGAGATAATTTGTAGCTGGCAGTCAATGTATTAAAAAGCTTAATATAATAACTGTTCAATAAATTAAATTTAGAATTTATAACATTTGAATAAAAAGCAGCTCATTAACAGAATAAACAGGACCTCTATACTTCTTAGATCATGAATGGCCAACCTGCAGCATGTGTGCCACAGTGTGGCATGACAGAGTTTAAACAGTGGCATGTGAAGACTTATTGAAAAACTAAAAAATTTGAAAAAAATAATAATGTCGTCTTCAGGAACTTTATCAAAATCCATAAAAACCCTATTCATACACTACTGAATACAACAGCGCTGGAAAGCAGCACTGCCTGACACCAGTACAACAATGCAGTAAGACAGCGTGGTCATGGGCCGAGCCCAATGGGTTGAGTTGTCTTGCTTTGGCACTGTTGTGTCTTGCTATAGTCGTCTGTTCCAGTGTTGCCAGATTTGGCTACTGTGCGTCAAATTTGGCTACCTTTTTTTTTAGTTTGGCGTAAAAAATATCATTTGGCGCATTTTATACTTATAAAATTTTTGGGTACAAACACTAAAAACATCTGGCAACTCTGATCCTTTCTCGAACGAGAGCGAGTGCAACACTCTGTCTGTCTGGCTCAGTTGATTTTAAACTGCCAAGCAAGACGTTAAGCTTTCTTTAAATTGTTTTTAGATTTTGGCATCTAGCATTGTTGTTTTAAAAATTTTATTTTCACTATGTCCATGAGTAAACCTTTGACATCAAAAAGAAAATATGAAGAGGATATTGCAATTCATGATTTTAAAACTGTCTGGAAAAAATAATTTTTGTTTATGCATCAAAATACTTCCAAGCCTGTTTGTTTGATATGTGGAATTTGTGTAGCAGTGCTGGAAAAATTTAACCTGGAGCAGCATTTCAAACTGCATAGTGATTTCAACAGCAAATATCCTGTCGGATCATTTTTCAATTTCTCTGCAAGATGTTAATTGTTACCCACCTGAAATCCAAATCAAAATTATTGACCTACAGCACCATACTACACTGAAAAGCAAATATAAAGAACTTATTTCAACTGCAAGTGATCCAAATTATATCAAATTTTGTACCAACAAGCAATTTTCCAAATTTACACAATTTGGCTGTCAGATATTGTTGTAGGTTTGGATCAACATATGTTTGTGAACAAATGTTTCCTATTATGAACATAAAATCAAAACAGCATTCAAGATTAACTGACATGCACCTAAAACACCTAATTTTGTTAGCATCTTCAAGAACTAATCCTAATATAGACGACTTAGTAAAAAAACTACAAATTCAAAAGACACATTAATTAAGTACTGACTGTTTAATAATTATTTAGAATTAAATGTTTCAAGTCATTCATTTTTATTTTATACATAACCTAACTGACTGAATCTTTAAAAATGTTTATTAACAATAAAACCTAAGTTTGTACTTTTGTTTTATTTATTATATTATTTTTTAAATCCCCACTACTCAGACATATATGAAAAATGTGCTATTTGCATAAAAATCCCATTATCAGCCTGTAAATAACATTTTTTTCACTTTTTTATACTTTTCAGTATGTTGGAAAAGTTGAAAGTGGCACGCATAAGTTTTTTTTTTTTCAGATACTGGCACTCCTCCCAAAAAGGTTGGCCACCCCTGTCTTAGATGAATGTGTGTATTAAATGAAAGATTTTCTAGAATTTTAAATGTGTCACAGCCAATTATAAATTATATATATATATATATATACATACATTACATATACATCTTACGTCTTACAGGAAAAATACAAAAATATTAAATTGAAATTTATATAAATTAAAATCATTATAAAAAAAACTAATTATTTACTAGTAGAGAGTAGGGTATGTCCACAAAATAGAATAGCCCATACGCTGTTTTTTGAATAGTCAAGGTCATTACCCAAATGCATGAATCAGTGTGAACATTTGCAACAATAGCAAGGCAGTGCTGCCAGATACAAAAAAAATAAAAAATACAATTTGTTCATTTGAAAAATTACAAATAGGACATAATTCTGTATATGCTATACAGTATTATTATCCAGATGATGATTAATGATTTAAATTAAATTCATAGGCCGTTGATAGTTTAGGATTGTCTTATAGGACAGATATATGCTGAAACTATAAAACTTTGACAAAAATTTATACCTCATCTTATCTGAAGGTCATCTTATCTGTGGAAATATATGGTATTTATATTATATTATAAGAAAATATATTATAATATAATATATTTTCTTATTTTCTAAATAAATTTAATGTTTAAATAATTAAATTAAAATTAGTAAAATTATTAAATTATCAAATAACAGTCAAGAAATGTTAATTTAAAAACATATATACCTGTTGTGGGAGCTCACTAATTAGATACTGAGCAAACTTCAGTAACTGATCTCGACGCAACTGAGAAAGAGATTCTGAAACAGGTGCTCTTAGTCGAACGTGAGTAGGCTGAAAAAAGTTTTTTTTTATGTAGTTTTAATAAATATTTAAATTTACAAGTTTGTTCTAT